>NC_059337.1:45290000-45587500 GCF_018350155.1 Leopardus geoffroyi | reverse complement strand
CCACAACCCTGGGATCACGACCTGAGCCAAAATCAAGAGCCCAACACTTAACCGACCGAGCCACCCAGGCACCCCCAGGGATTGACATTTTTAAAAGGTCCACAGGTGCTTCTAAACTAGATGGAGACAACTGGCTAATGTCCAAAAACAACCCCTGCTTTCCAGAGTTCCACATCTTAGTGAGACACAGAACCCTGAGTATTCTAACACCAGGTAGACCATGATGTGTGAGGGGAAGACGATTTAAACACGTGCCATGGACACATGGAAGTGGAAGGGGTCTGTCTGAGAAGGCTTCAGGGGATGGGATTTTGTTGAGTGTAGGTAAGACTTGGGCACGGAGTGGGGGCACCCAGGCGGCGGGGGGGGGGGGGGGGGGAGGATCATTAGAAACCTTATTTTGGCTAGTAATTAATTATTTTCCACCATAACTTCTCAAGTGAACATCTAAGTATGTATATATGGCTCTTTCATTATTTCTACTTGCAGTTATAATTTTCTAACAGAAGATTCTGTCATGTTTATGAAAAGGATATAATCATGAGTTTAGGGCGCTTCTATACCAGGCTTTCCCTCCTCCAGCCCAGGAATAAAGAAAAAAAGGGTGTCTTTCCCCACTTCCAGTAATGCACTTTGAACAACCTGCCATATACAAAAGGCTGAGCTGAACTCTCTCTATTCAGAAAATTCAAATGCAGTAAGTCTTCTTTAAAATACCCAGCCAATTATGGAGGAGGGTGATGAGAAATTTTGCCAAGAATTTTTCAAATAGGCAAGCTACCCTGCCCAAATTCAATGAATTCATTACTGACTCATTTCATCCTGTGATTTCTCTTCTCTGCCATTCATCCCTCCCCAAGCTAGTAAGATGTGAAAATTAGAAGCTGAGCAGGTCAAGCAGAGATGTGTCTCTTTTCTTGAAACACTTTTTTTTTTTTTTTTAAATCCTGTCAGGGTTTTTATTTATTTTTTTAATTTACATCCAAGTTAGTTGGCATATGGTGCAACGATTTCAGGAGTAGATTCCTTAATGCCCCTAACCCATTTAGCCCATCCCACCCCACAACCCCTCCAGTAACCCTCTGTTATTCTCCATATTTAAGAGTCTCTTATGTTTTGTCCTCTTCCCTGTTTTTATATTATGTTCATCTGTTTTTTTATCTTAAAGTCCTCATATGAGTGAAGTCATATGATATTTGTCTTTCTCTGACTAATTTCGGTTAGCACAATAACCTCTAGTTCCATCCACGTGGTTGCGAATGGTCTTCAAACATTTCTAACCTTACTCAATTGATTCCAATTTTGATGTATTTCCTTATCAGGTAACATGAAACTCTTTCAAAGAAAAGACTGGCAATGACTTCCGTAAAGTTTAGTAAGCCAGACTGCACAAGTTTATTAGAAAAATGCTAATGCAGGGAGCCTGGGTGGCTTGGTCAGTTAGGCATCCAACTCTTGGTTTCAGCTCAGGTCACGATCTCGAGGTTTCCTTGGTTCGAGCCCCCCATCGGGCTCTACACTGCTAGTGCAGAGCCTGCCTGGGATTCTCCATCTTCCTCTCTCTCTCTGCCTTTCCCTCACTCCTGCTGTCTCCCTTGAAATCAATAAATAAACAAAAAAAGAAAAAAGAAAAATGCTAATGTACTAGGAACAGTCGCCTCCAGATTTGGGGGGAGGCAGAAGAGCCAGAAAGGAGGAGCATAGCCGGGGTAGGGCTATGGTGCTGTGCATGTCACAAGGACTGGACTCAAAGCACTTTATGTTCTTATTGATACTCAATGCAGCACCTACTAGAAAAAAGAATGCAAACTACTCTTACTTCCTTTTTTTAAAAAATGAAATTGAAGTACAGAGCTAAATAATTTGTTCTACTTTGTTCCAGGTAACGTAAGGGGAAACAAACCTCTTTCCTGATCCCCAGGCAGGCTCCTGCCTCCCCCTCAGAGTGAAACAGATCCACTACTGCTGTCTCCGGTGGCTTCTAAGACACCTTCACACTGTAGCTGGAAAATACACTGAGTCACAAGGGCACTGACTTTTATTCACTATGATCATATTTGTATTAGTGGAAAAACGGGAGTTCCAGGAACTGGGCGGAACGAAAAGGAGGGACAGAAAATTCAGAAGGACAAAGCTTATAGCATCCATCATTCACACAGGGAGAAACCAGGTGACGCAGTACCTGTCCCCAGGAACCACACACATTCCAGGGGGGAGGGGTGCCTGATCCACAACCAAGCGGAATACCCAACACAAGTGTGGTCAAAGAGCAGCCAATGACCTGGGAACAAGGAGGGGAGGCAGGAAAATGAGAAAAGGCCAAAGGGAAAGAGGATAAACTCTGAAAAGTATAAAGAAATGCAAATTGTTTCTGACCTCAGGGGGTTTAGAGTCTATCTATACAGTGTGACTCACACACAGATAGCAATGTGAGATTACGTATAATTGAGCGCCAAACAAATAACTCCATGACAAGGGTTACAATCTGAAGAAGAAATGAACTCAGTGAGCTAAATCAAAAGTTTCCAGGAAATGAGCCTTTATGTGGGCCTCAGAGGATTCTGATAAATGGCAAGAAAGGGAATGGAAGGCCAGTCATTAAGAACAGCCTGACCAAGGAGTGAATTCTAGCCAGACTATAAAACATGAGAATCAGCTTGTGCATTCATCCGTTCAATCAATATTTATTGAAAACCTATAGTGTGCAGGCACTATGCTAGGAGCTGATAGCAGGGACAAGGCATTCAGGCTGCCCCATGGAGTTTACATATTCCAGAAGGACTACTGGAAAATAAGAGTTGGACAGGGGCAGCCTGGAATAGATTTGAGACGGATCCACATTTTGGCCTTTAGCCTCTTTTCTGTAAGAGCTGAGAGTTTTTTGAGTAAGAGTGACAGGTGTAAAGCCGTATGACCAGGAAAATGATTCTGGCACTGCTCTTTCTGTAAATTAAAGGGGGAAGACAGGGAAGATCACTTAGGCAACCCTTGTGATGGTCCCAGCCTAAGACAAGGCAGATTCAAACCAGGATGACAGCTGAGCAAAGGAGGACACCTTCACAAGGTTTGGGACCAGCAGGAGTCCTGAAAGGAGGAGAGGGACAGAAAAGGCCCCTGATGTCTCCAGTCTAGCTGTACGAATTAGGAAGAGAAGGCAAAGGACACTTTCTGTAGCCCCAGGGTTGGAAGGGTTCTGGAGGCTGGACTCTTTTCGCTACTGATATTCCCGAGTCTGGATCTCTCTCTCTCTCTCCAGCCTGACAGAATCTGTTCTTGGGCAGCTTTAGAAGGTTTGATAGATTAGTTTACAGCGAGATGTTATTAACCAACCAACATTTTATCAAGAATGATGCAGCAGCTCAGAGCAACCGGTAATGGCAAAGCTCAGCATTGACAGGAGCCTCGGAGGAGTCATTCTGGGTGGAGGGCTTTCCAATCACGCTGTAGGCAGCCCCTGATTCCAGGCGTCTGACTCCAGAACTGCCTCAGATGGAGAAAACTTTCCGTCCACCCCACTCCTGAGCATTGCCATGTCACTTCTTGCTTCAGCAAGATAAGAGATGATTGACTGTTTGCATCCCTGTCCTTGTAAGACGGCATCCTGGAGGACAGCACCACGCTTCCACTGGGCACCTGTTTAGAGTCATGTCACCGTGCTTAGACCACAGGTTTCCTGTGCACTAGTGCTTTCTCACCTGGGGTCTCATTTAAAAAAATTTTTTTTTTTTTCAACGTTTATTCATTTTTGGGACAGAGAGAGACAGAGCATGAACGGGGGAGGGGCAGAGAGAGAGGGAGACACAGAATCGGAAACAGGCTCCAGGCTCTAAGCCATCAGCCCAGAGCCTGATGCGGGGCTCGAACTCACGGACCGCGAGATCGTGACCTGGCTGAAGTCGGACGCCTAACCGACTGCGCCACCCAGGCGCCCCTGGGGTCTCATTTAAATGAAGACTCAGAATCAGGAGGTCTGGGGTGGGGCCTGAAGTTCTGCAGTTCTTTCAACAGCCCAGTGGGTGCCCATGCTGCTGGCCCATAGACCCCACAACTTGAATGTGCACGTGTCTAGGAATAGACAGCTCCTCTCCACAGCAGATTCAGAGGATGCTGAATTTAAATCCATCCTCTGCCACTTTTCAGATGGTATTTTGTTTTCTGGTCTGTAGGCGGAAAACGAATACCTACCTCAAAGGAGGTACAAAAGCAGAACAATACGGAGTGGGTCCTCAGTAACTGCTCATTCCTTTTTTTTTTTTTTTTTTAGTTTATTTTAATTTACTTTTGAGAGAGAGAGAGAGCACGCAAGTGGGTCAGGGGCACAGACACAGTGGGACAGGGGATCCGAAGAGGGCTCTGTGCTGACAGCAGAGAACCTGATGTGGGGCTTGAACCCATGAACCATGAGATCATGACCTGAGCTAAAGGCAGTCACTTAACCAGCTTAGCCACCCAGACACCCCAGTAATTGTTCATTCCAATAGCAGATTTCTCTTCTCTTGGGGGGTGTGAAAAGCTGTTAAATGTATAGACCCATACTCCCACAAAAAAACTAAGGTCTCCAGGCGGACTGACTGAGAATGCAAAGGATAGAATACCTTCAGAAACTGGAAAAGCCACTGAAAATTTTATCATCATGTAACCCTGCATAATTACAGACACATCCAAAAATAGCGTGATCATGTACTTGTCGGAATGATTTATTTTTGTAAGTTTTTTATTTAAATTCCAGTTAGTTAAGTTATAGTATAATATTAGTTTCATTACTTGTTCAAGTGATTTAGCACATCAAAATCTAATACATTATTTCCCAGCTCTGAAATTTCCAAACTCCACTTGGTAGGAGAGAAAGTATTTCTATTCCAAGGGGCCAGGATACCCGATTTAACCAACCTCAGCGTATTTAACCTTCTTCAACCTTCCCTTGCAAGAGTCTTCCCTTCACCAAAGTCAGATTCCACCCTGCATTGAGTATTCTCCTAGTGCATTATCAAGTTTCTTGATCCAGAATGTGTCATTTACATGAAACTTATAAAAATGCATTTACTACATGAGCCAGAAGAGTCTCATACTTGAAATTCTTTGTCAGAGGTGAAGAAGTAAACCTCTACATTTCTACATTTTGAAAAGCAAACCACAGCTCTGTAAATGCACAGTTTTTGTCAGGCTATATCAACATTCCTTTGCATGCATTAATCTTTTAACCCCCAAAACTCAAGTATGTGAGCCAAGCGAACATAAGTGCATAAATGTCAGGCTCCAAAATGATCTGTTTGTCATATAGATATAGTGCATAGGATTTCTTTCTAAAATCCCTCCCTTTTCACTTTCTCCATTCCACACCCAGAAAAACCTCCTATTTAGAGAAAGCCACACCTATCACTAAGAGCTAACCAACCTTTCAAAAAAACATTTAGGAGCAAAGCCATTCAAAACAAAAGGAAATGCCAAGACACTCAAAAAAAAGTTCTACTCTCAATGCAAAAGAAGCTACCAGAATTTATGAGGAGCAGAATAAACAAAACAATTAAGCCATTAGCATGTCTCTTTGGAGACAAACTGGCCTTGGGAAGAGGGCAAAACTGAGATCCCAGTTGGGCAGGTGAGTTGTTAGTTCGCTAAGGAAAAACAAAGGCAGCGAATTCTCTTTAAACCAGAACAGATCTGGGGCGCCTGGGTGGCGCAGTCGGTTGGGCGTCCGACTTCAGCCAGGTCACGATCTCGCGGTCCGTGAGTTCGAGCCCCGCGTCGGGCTCTGGGCTGATGGCTCAGAGCCTGGAGCCTGTTTCTGATTCTGCGTCTCCCTCTCTCTCTGCCCCTCCCCCGTTCATGCTGTGTCTCTCTCTGTCCCAAAAATAAATAAACGTTGAAAAAAAAAAAAAATTAAAAAAATAAATAAATAAATAAACCAGAACAGATCTAAACTTGGTCAGGTAATTTTACATTCTGATGGTCCACATAGCTGAATGAGGAAAACCTTCTTATCCTATCTGGTAGTGATAGGCCACAGCCTGGCACAACCTCCAGCAGTGAAAAGCCTGAGAGCGAGGTCACGGGTTTCACCTGATTGAGAATGCTTCCCTTTACAGTTGGGAACTTTAAAAAAAATTTTTTTTAATGTTTATTTATTTTTGAGAGACAGAGAGCGAGCATGAGCAGGGAAGGGGCAGAGAGAGGGGAGAGACAGATTCTGAAGCAGGCTCGAGACTCCGAGCTGTCAGTACAGAGCCCAACATGGGGCTCGAACCCATGAAACGCAAGATCACATCCCGAGCCGAAGTTGGACACTTAACCAACTGAGCCACCCAGGCGCCCCTGCAGTTGGGAACTTTCATCAGAGGGCCTGGGTGAATTTTGTTTCCTTGTCTGCTTGGAAAGAGCAGCATTACTCCTGGAGGGGACAAGCTGGGACTGGTTGTGTGGCTTTAGGCAATCCCAGAACCTCTCCAGGTCTCAACGGTAGGGGGGTTGTAATCAACAGAGTGAGAGAGTCCTATACAGAAGCCATTCCAGCCCACCAGCTTCCCTCCAGTCTCTGCCTTCCAGGAGCTGAGCTCGAGAGTTGCTAATATCCTGTTCTATTAAAAGAACACTCAAAAGGAAGCTCTACTGGATTTATCTGAGGGGGCTATTTTTATCTTTGAAAAACATTTCCAGTTTACAGTTAGTTAACTGTCTAGGTTAATCCACCGGCTCTCATCAATCACTCTTCTGTTGGAGGCTACAACATCACTGCAGAGTTGCAGTGAAAGGTCTTCAGCTCTCCATGCATTTTTGGTCTAGTGGGGGAACAGTTGGGCTCAATTCCACAAAGTTGCTGATTCTACCACGTGCCAGACATTTCACCAGGTGATGGAAACTCAAAAACGAATGTGACTCTGTATCCCCCTTAAGGAGTTTACAGCCTAGCAGGAGAGAACAATAAACAAATATTTAATGAATTAATATCACTCCAAACCTCCCATTGGCAGGAGGGCCCCAACTGACCTGGCCTGTCTCAACTCTGCCATGCCTGGTGTACAAGCCACTCAAAATATCATTCAAAATGTTCTAACTGGTGATCATACGTATCTTTCCAGACTCCACCAGTCACCTGGACGTCGGTTTCCTCCTGCCTCACTTTGGAGGCCGTTGCTTTCACACTCTGGAGAGCTTAGAATACCTTATCCCTTCCACCTGGAGCTGAGTGTGGAAAACATACTCCAAAAAGCCCAAAAAGTACAAATCTGCCCTCTGTTAGGTGTGGAGGTCCCGCACACAGATCTCATGAGGACAGTCTGAATTTACCAGTATTTGGATTACCTGTGAATTTTAAACATCTGAAGTCAACCTGTCCTCCAAAACCACAATTAAAAAAGCATACTGTCTGCTTCAAAATCCCATTTTCGATTCTTTCAGTCCCTTCTTCCATCTGTATCTCTGCCTGTTCCTGAAACCCCCATACTAGCAAAGATCACTGGCAATGGATACAATAGATTCCAGTTTCTGGGAGCGCTGTCTTTCTTCACAGATTCGGAAACAGCAGGGGCGGAAGGGTGTCTGCCCTGGTTTCAACATTATATAGCTGGCTGGCGAGTGAGGACAGGTACCCGTGGGCAGACTGATTCTCCTGCCTTCGGTGAATGAGTGGCTCGGCTTTCAGGTGCCCTTTTAAGTATCTTTATTCTTCTCTCCCTCCAGAGGCGAGCTGAATGAAGTGTGGGGTGACACCCACCTCAGACAACTGCATCACCCCCACTAAAATCAAAGGCTCCGGTGACATTTGAATCACGGGGCGCTTTCCCTGATTCACCCCTCCCTGTTTCACTCCATTAGCTGAGTCACCAAGAGCAGCAGTTTACTGGTGTGGACTTGGGGAGTGATGCACTGTGTGGGCAGTTCTGCCCTCTGTCTACTCCAAGTAAAGACCAAATCTTTAAAACCGGTGTGTTTTAAAGACTGTAGTCACACGCTGCAGAAGGAAACGCAAGCATTTTCCCCCAATACGTTTAAAAATAGAACTATAGGGGGGCGCCTGGGTGGCTCAGTCGGTTAAGCGTCCGACTTCGGCTCAGGTCATGATCTTGTGGTCCATGAGTTCGAGCCCCACGTCGGGCTTTGTGCTGACAGCTCAGAGCCTGGATCCTGTTTCAGATTCTGTGTCTCCCTCTCTCTCTGACCCTCCCCCGTTCATGCTCTGTCTCTCTCTGTCTCAAAAATAAATAAACGTTAAAAACAAAAAAATAGAACTATAGGGGTGGCTGGGTGGCTCAGTAGGTTAAGCTTCCAACTTCAGCTCAGGTCATGATCTCATTGCTTCTGGGTTTCATGATCTCACTGCTTATGGGTTTGAGCCCCATGTCATGCTCTGTGCTGACAGCTCACAGCTCAGAGCCTGGAGCCTGCTTCAGATTCTGTCTACATCACTCTGCTCCTCCCCGGCTCAAGTTCTGCCTCTCTCTCTCTCTCTCTCTTTCTCTGTCTCTCTCTCTCTCTCAAATATAAATAAACATTAAGCAAATTTTTTAAGAGATAAATAAATAAAAATAAAAATAGCACTGTATACCTAGCAGGACAAATCACAAAATGAGGTGGGGTACAAAGACAAACAAGGGCTCTCCCTGAAAAGTAACTGACCAGAAGAGAAGATTAAACGCACATAACGAATCATGGACTCTCTGCAGACCGACAGCCATGGGTTTTTTGAAGATAACTTCCAACTCTGAGACTCAAGAAGGTGGAATTAGGACTGGCCTAAAAGGAGAATTAGACCATGGGGATTGACTTGTAGCTAAACATCTGCCCGTAAGAGGCACAGCGGGTAGCTAGACATGGCCAGGAGATCCAGGTGAGAGGCAAAGCGAAAAGGTAAACTGAAGCCACACTGCAGAAGTCGAATCCATAGGACTCGGCAACCGATGGAAACGTTCAGTTAGCTACATCTTATATTTAGATTACATAAAATCCACCTTTGCCACCTGACACCTACATACAACTGCTCCTGCAAACTGAAGACTGATTCATTGCCCCAAACAATGATGACAGTGTCTATTGTCTCCGTAGACCAGACGATGCTGGGCACATTGGCACTCCACAGTCACTGGAGAGGCTGTGCTAGGCAGGCTCCACCCAGGATGAGAAAGAGGGATCCGACCGAGGTGGGAGGAGCGAGTTGCCCTTCCTGTGGTGGACTTAATTATGTGTCTCACTTCTGAGCAAGTGCAAACTATGTTTCCTGCATTCTCCAACCCTCCTCCTCATCGCTCCCCCATCTAGAAGGGCAAGAACCTTAGGAGGAAAGAACAGGATGCTAGACAGATGGAGGATGCAGGGGGGGCTTAGAGGCAGGGGAGAGAAAGAGCTAGAAGGAAGAGGCTATCCGACTTCCTTTTTTTTTTTTTTTTTCTACACCCCAAGCCTTAATCCTAGATGATAGAAACAGAGCACAGAGCACAGAGTCCAGTGGTTGGAGTCCAGTAATTTCCTTCTCATTATGTACCCTCAATTAATAAATATTAATTTTATAATTAATAATAATAAATCCCTACCAGGAAAATAATGAGCTTTCAATTATTTACTTAAAGTCAAAACCTTAGGTCCTTGAGGGGCTCCTGGGTGGCGCAGTCGGTTAAGCGTCTGACTTCAGCCAGGTCACGATCTCGCGGTCCGTGAGTTCGAGCCCCGCGTCAGGCTCTGGGCTGATGGCTCAGAGCCTGGAGCCTGTTTCTGATTCTGTGTCTCCCTCTCTCTCTGCCCCTCCCCCGTTCATGCTCTGTCTCTCTCTGTCCCCCCAAAAATAAATAAACGTTGAAAAAAACAAAAAACAAAAAAAAACACCTTGGGTCCTTGATTTATATTTGAAGTCTGTACTAGACGTACAGACTTCTCTTTGTGATCAATGGAGAATTTAAAAACATAATAAATACGAGGCCAACACTGTGACTCTGTTTTCATGCTTTATTATTATTCTGAAAAATTAAGTTAGTTTCCAACAGATAATACCTACCATTACTTCATTGGTAATGGTAATGGTAACTTAAATTGGTTTAGTTCCATGGGAATCTTACAAAAAAATTTAACTTACCACTTTCCACCTCCTTTCTCCCTAGTGCTTTATTATGTTTGATTTTCTTTTTTAATTATTTTTTATTATTTTTTTTAATGTTTATTTATTTTTTGAGAGAGAGATACAGTGTGAGCAGGGGAGGGGCAGAAAGAGAGGGAGACAGAGAATCCAAAGCAGGCTCCAGGCTCTGAACTGTCAGCACAGAGCCTGAGGTGGGGCTCAAACTCACAAAGCGTGAGATCATGACCTGAGCTGAAGTGGTACATTCAACTGACTGAGCCACCCAGGCGCCCCTGTTATGTTTGATTTTTAAACTTTTCTAGTAAAAGCAGATTTAGGACCAAGATGCCTGGACTGTGGGTCAAAAGACTTGTAATTCTAAGGCCACCTCTTCTATTAATTTGCCAAGTGACCTTGGTCAGGCTATTTAAATTCTTTGGACCCTCGAGGGTCATCTGGGGAAGCCATGGACCACTTTGGGGATTTATGAATCTTCTTCCCAGGAAAAAATGCACATATGAACACAGACACAAACTTTAGCAAACAACTTCATAGAAATCCCCAAGTAGTCTCCAGGATATTACTTATCCTGACATTCTACATTTATTTATTTATTTATTTATTTATTTTTACATTTATTTATTTTTGACAGACAGAGAAAGACAGAGTGTAAGCAGGGGAGGGACAGAGAGAGAGGGAGACTCAGAATCAGAAGCAGGTTCCAGGCTCAGAGCTGTCAGCACAGAGCCTGACGCACGGCTGGAACCCACAAATCGAGAGATCATGACAGGAGCTGAAGTCGGACACTTAATTGACTAAGCCACCCAGGCACCCTGACAGTCTACATTTAAATGCATCTGATCATTGGAAGAAACAAGTATTATTTGTAGAGCCATCACCGTGATGCAGGCTTGTGTAAGAAGGAATGAAGAGACCAATAACCACAAGCTGGTTCTACCAATCCTACCTAAAGGAAGTGCCTGACTGAGTATGGCTAGGAATGTAGAGTGGGGAGCCACCGCTGTCCTACATACCAAGACAATGTATACCTAGATATGGGACCAGGACAAGTATCAAGAAGACTGCCCAGTGACTGGAGATGTCTACATCATTCTGTAAAACAGTCTCTACTGTTAAAAGTCAAAGGGAGACCAAAAGAGTAGTTAGTGCCAAGAGCTGAGTTTAGCTTATGTAAAAGCCAACCTAATACAGAGATAGGATAAAATGACATCTAAGATTTGTTCCAAAATAAACCAAGGGAGGGGTGCCTGGATGGCTCAGTCGGTTGAGCGTCCGACTTCAGCTCAGGTCATGACATCATGGTTCATGAGTTTGAACCTTGCATCGGGCTCGGTGCTGAGAGCTCAGAGCCTGGAGCCTGCTTTGGATTCTGTGTTTCCCTCTCTGCCCCTCCCCTGCTCATGCCCTGTCTGTCTGTCTCTCTCTTTCTCTCTCAAAATAAGTAAACATTTTAAAAATAAACAAATAAACCAAAGGAAGGTGAGAATACTGAAAGGATTGGAACAACTATATGCCACTAAATTAGATAATCTAGAAGAAATAGATAAATTCCTAGAAACAACTTACCAACACCAAATCAGGAAGAAATAGAAAATCTAAATTATTAGTAAGGAGATTAAATAAGTAATCAAAAACATCCTAACAAAGATAAGTCTAGGACCAGATGACTTCACTGGTAAGTTCTACCAAATATTTAAAGAAGCATTAATGCTCATTCTCAAACTCAAAAAAAGAAGAGTAAAGAACCCTTCCAAACTCATTTTACAAGACCAGAATTACCCTGATACCAAAACCAGACAAGAACACTACCAGAAAATTACAGGCCAATATCCCTGGTGAACATAGATGCAAAAATCCTCAACAAAATACTAGCGAACCAAATTCAATAATTCATCAAAAGGGTCGTACACCAAGATCAAGTGGGATTTATTCCAGGGATTCAGGGATGGCTCAATGTCAACAAGTTAATCAATGTGATTGATACACCCCATTAACAAAATAGAGAAAACAAGCTGGGCCATGAATTGTCAACTGTTGAAGCTGGGGAATAAGTTTTCTCCCCATTTGTGTAGTTCAAGTTTTTCCATTTAAAAAGAGAGAGGGAGAAAGAGAGGAAGTCAAAGTGAAAGACCCATGGGTTAATGCATTTTTGAGAACTGTGTTTAAAGCTAAGTTCGTCCTCAATTCACATCTTGTTGAGGAGCCCACAGATAGCACACAGTCTGTGGCTCACAGAATATGGAATTGACATGGGGTTGTTTGGGGAATAATCCAAAAGATAGGACTTTCAACCAAGACAAACAAGTATTTTTGTGTGTGTGAAGAAAGGCTTTGTCCACATCATGGCTCAGGGTTGGCTGGAAAGGCAGAATCAGGCAGTGAGCAGTACTGTCCCCACCTGTTCCCAACAGGATTATTCCACCCTCATGTCCAACAGGCCATCCAGCCCAGTCTGGTTTGGCAGGATTCACTGCACTCTCAGTTTGGACTTATTTGTAAAACACTTGGTACTTTCACAAAGCTCCCTTTAACAGATAGAAAATTACTTTTCTTCTGGTTGTTAGTTTCTGCTTTTACTTTTTTCTCCAACAAAAAAACAGCAATTTTGAAGATCATCCTGAGTGCCCACAATGCAAAAGAACTGCCATTCCATTTCCTTTGGGAATTGCTTTGGGAAAACAGCAGTGGATGTATAATAGACATGGGGGCTTCTGTCAAACACAGAGGTTCAGAGGGTCAGCCAGGGAAAAACGGAAGCTGCCACTGAATCTATTCCTGCCTCAGAGTATCCACCCAATTCCCGCAAGCTGAAAGAAAAGGTTGAGGCTGGGGACCCGTAGCTCGGCCCTCGGGTAGTCTGCTCCCACACTGACTCTGGGCTTTGGCCATGCGACTTGCTTTGGCCAGTGGGACAAGAACAAGCATGATGCAAGCAGAGGTTTAACAAAATGTGTGTGCTGGGCTTGCTTTCTCTTTTGCTGTTCTTGGGAACCTTGTGACCACTGCTATGTAAATAAGCCAGGACTAGCCTGTTGTGACAAGAGATATACGGCAAAGTCATCTCCACTGCCCCAACTGAAATTGTGCCAGCTATCTGACATGGGAGTGAGGACATCCCAGATCATCTATCCCTAGCCAAGCCACCAGCTGACCACAGGGATCTGAGGAGCCAGTCCACCCAGCCCACAACTGCCCAGCCAATTCACAAAATCATGAGAAATAATAAACGTTTATTACTTAAACCACCAAGTCTGGGGTGGTTTATTATACTAAAAGCCAGCAGACACAATAGGGCAAGAAAAGGTGACTAACACACTGAACATCCTGGGATGCAATCCCTAATGACTCTTTTACATAACACTCAATGAGACTTACTAATGATTTGATTGTATGTCAACTGTCATCAGAATAATCAGGCAAAGATCCACAACTGACCATACACCTTAATATTCATCTCAACACAACGTTTGCTATAACCCTTGGAATGAAATCGTATGGGCTTCAGAGGTTTATGAACTTCCTAAGATTATATGAAGAATTGTCTGTTTATGTGTTTTTTCTTCTTAATTGGAAAAAGATGTTAAAAGTATGGAGAATAAAATAAATATGTATGTACACACACTGGCCAGAATTAATGATACTATTTTATTATATTTGCTTTGGATTTTCTAATCTATAAAGTAAATGAAACACTACCAAGTGTTAAAATTAGTCAACTGACCCCATTCTTCTCCCTTTTCTCCATGCCTCTTATTTATTTATTTTTTTAAGTGATCTCTAAGCCAAAGGTGAGGCTCAAACTCACAACCTTGGGATCAAGAGTTGGACGCTCCCCCAACTGACCCAGCCAGGCCTGCCCCTCCTTCCCTCTTTAGCAGATTGAATTTGGTATCTTTCCAGTCCACTGATTTGTATTTTTAAAAGAATATATGCATAAATATATATGTATGAATACATACCCCCAAACAATATACTGTGTATAGTTTTTTTTAAATTTTTCTTAGTTTTTATTATATGTATCTTTCTACAACTTGCTTCTTCACCAAACACTACTTTTGTGAGATCTATCCATACTGATACTTGGTTACCAATAAGTTGCGTGTATTTATGCATTTCTCTACTAACAGACATTTAGATTGTTCTGGTTCGTTTTTGTTTTTACTATTACAAACACTGTTGGGACACAGGTCGATAGATTCCAACATATTTTCAGAGGACCTCAGGATACCCCCCAAATAATAGGAGTCTCTGTTTGACAAGCTGATGGGGGTAAGTTGAATTGTTATGATTTTGTAGACATATTTCTGTATTCAAGCGTTCCCAAGTCTTGAGGAAGCCATCTTTATTCATACTCTAAAATAGCTTAATAGATGCTTCTACATTTAAATTCAAAATTTTCTATAACAAAGGTCTGCATCTACTTGGGGCACTAAAAGCAACCTTATTTTTGTTGTTGTTGCTGAAAATTCCTACAATCAGACAATGACAATGTCTACATCATTCTGTTACCAAAAAATACTATGCTAAGTTGCTGTCGACATCAAATGCTGGTCACGCCGATTAAATTACTAAGCCACTAATGATGTGGTCCTAATTTTTTATTTGTTTTCTTTCATGTAGGAGGACTAATGGGCTAGGTTTCTTGTGGTTATCTTGTTTCCCTTATTTTCTACTTTTTTAACCTAATTGAGATCAGAGCATTTTCTAGCATGACTTTTATTTTACCCTTATTCCCAGTGTGATATCACCCAGTACCCAAACTTTATGATATGCAAAATCCCCAAAACAAGGAAATTAAAGCCAAGATCCTTACTACCCATGACAGACAATGTTCTTAGGTCTAAATTATCCCACCCTGGCACTATTGAGTAAAATTAACTAAAACAGATTATTTTTTAATCAACCTTGTCTTCCTTCAAAAGTAGGTGAAATGATTAAGTGATATACAGATGCTTGGATTCAGAAACTTCAAATTAGAAATCATGTATTCGATTGCTTGTGAAAGAGCACAAAGTTAAAAGACCTGCTTCCTTGGGGCACCTGGGTGGCTCAGTCGGTTAAGCGTCCAACTTCGGCTCAGGTCATGATCTCACGGTCTGTGGGTTCGAGCCCCGCGTCGGGCTCTGTGCTGACAGCTCAGAGCCTGGAGCCTGTTTCAGATTCTATGCCTCCCTCTTCCTCTGACCCTCCCCTGTTCATGCTCTCTCTCTCTCTCTGTCTCAAAAATAAATGTTAAAAAAAAAAAATTAAAGACCTGCTTCCTTACACACAAGTTGTATGCCCCCTGAACAGTTCTCTTTCCCTTGTTACACTTTGGTTTCTTACCTATAAAATGGCAACAAAAACCATCATTGGTGCAGGAAGAAGTGAATTCACCTATAAGAAAGCTGTTTGTTACCATTCCTCCATTAGACATGAGCTCCTCCCAGAGGCAGTGCTTAATTTATCTTTGATTTCCCAATGGTTGCCGCCATATTTGGTAAGGATTCCTACCTAGTAATAAGCATGTATGCTATAACATCTTTCGTAACTGCTGTTGTCTTTTCCACTTTAGGGTTCAAAGCTCCCCACCTCCAACTACCTGCGTTCTCTGATAAGACCATTCATACTTGTCAAGTTACAGTCAGAGGCCTGAGCACCCGAGTGCCAATGCCATAAACTAAGGAGAACACCCATAGCAGGACTTAGGAGTTTGGAGTGTCCCCCAAGCCTGCCTGTGTTGCTTCACATTCTGCACTAGAGAGGGGTCTACATGTCTCAAAAGCAACAGGAAGTTGAGCAGCTCATAAATGACAGGGAGGGTCTCCCTGGTACGTAGCCCTAGAGACAAAGTCTCTGCACAGTTATGACAGGCTGGGTAAGCAGGTTACATGGAATTACTATACCACCACCAAAATGTGATAAATATGCTTACCAGGAAAAGGTTTTATAAAATAGGTGGAAAAATACAAGAGCCCAAATTGTACATTTAGCCCATAATTACAACTACATAAAAAGGGTGTGCATTTGGACAGATTAGAAGGGAACCCAAAAGCATGAAAATAATTACTATTAGGGTAGTGACATTACAGGTGAATCCTCCAAATTTATTTCAAAAATTGAAACAGTAATAAATCAAAAATAAATGACCTTCCACCTCCAAGTAGGCTTTTCTGAAGGAAAGAAAGAAAACTACCCGGTCATGTCTAGACTCTAAGGAAACAGACCCTAATCCAACACTATGGTTTGGTGGGAAAAGCCTTATTAGATTGGGATCAGAAAATGAATCCTGGCACCAGTTCAGTCAAATCCTACTTCTGAGGCTTCAGAAGTCAACCCATCTACACTTTTCTGTGAAATCCAGCAAAAGGATTTAGGATAGAATTCTTTTTAAGATTTTTTTTTTTTAAAGTAACCTCTACACCCAACATGGGGCTTGAACTCATAACCTGGAGATCAAGAGTCATATGTCCCAGGGACCCAGCCAGCCAGGTGCCCCTAGGATAGAATTTTTAAATCTCTTCTGGGCATTCTACAATGTAGTATGTTTTACTTTCTACAATGTAGCGTATCACTATAAGTCCCACGAATGAACTTTTAACAAACACATCAGAACTCAAAACAGGGGAGAGACCATGGCCCCCTTCAGAGCAGTTTCTTGCATTTATTCCTGGAAAAAGCCACCTCCTCTTTGTCCTCCAAAGCCTATCGTATGATATTTCACATCTTCAGAAGGGCCAATTTCTTCTCCTTTGGGGCAGAATGTAACTTCTGGAAACAGCGGAGAGGGACTTGGTATGAGTAAGATGGGCGATCAAGCTGAACACTAAAGTTTTAGGTCAAAAAAGAAGTAAAAAAAACAAACAGATTTTCTTAAATGGCCACTCAGAGGTGCTTCGTACTTCAATGACATTGTTCCCTGGTGGCAACTCAGGAGGGCGGGCTGACTTCCCTGGGACGTACAGTGCAAAGTTCCAGGGCTGGTCAAAGCCAATGCCTCGATTTTAGGGAGCACTCTTACAGTTCTACTTTGCTCAAGTGTGGCTGTCATAAAGATAGGTTAAAAAAATACCTTGCTACGATGCCCAAAAACCTTTTGTCTCTGCCAAAATAAACTGTGAAGCTGAAATTCAAGACACAATTTGTTTACCATTATTACAGAATGTGCTTGTAAGGCCAAAATGTTTATTTTTAGTACCTTTGGCATTTAACCTTTAACCCCTTATTGCTCTGTAAATATTAAGTCCCAGCAAGGTAAAAAAAAAAATAATAAAATAAAAATATTAAAACCTCACCATTTTAATAACATATTGATGAAAACACAATTGCTGTATCTTTGTGAAAAAAAATAGTAGATGACTCAGGCTTGGAAAATCATGACTGTACATAATTTCTATATATTCCATAATGAAGCTCATAATACTTTGCATTGGTGTACAGGTTTCAAACCATTTCTGCTTTTTGAACCCAATGAAAATAGCTGTCACAAGTTCTGACCAAGTAATGAGACCCAATCGTTTCTCATCAGGAAATGCAAAGTATTACATGTTCTCTCTTTCATTTAGTCTCACATGAGCTCATGACATTAACACTGAGTACAGGAGCAAAAAGTCATATCTCAAGTCAATATTTACCAAAATGCTCATTATCTAGGCCCAAAGGTAACTCCTGAGACAGACCTCAAATCCAGGAGATTCAACTAGAAGAGTAATAAAAGAGGTCTAGCATGCAATAACGGGGTTGTGAGGGGTGGGGATTTTCCCCAGAAGAGGCGGGGGTGGGGTGGAGTGGGGGGGGGGGGTGGAGAGGCAGGTGTGATGGGTTAAGAAAGAGAAGTTCAGTTCACAGCCTCACCACTCATACAACTTACACATCTACACTGGTGTTTAGATTGCTCCAAATTTGGATGCAGATTTTCCTTGTTAATAGCCTGGTGATTCCATAGGCTGAAAATACCAGGGAACTCCCTCTCTTAAAGGAAACCCAGTGGGAAGGTGTGGATGTATCAGTGAAACACCATTACTGGTATATGGTTAAAGTTGAGACATTCCTGCTGGTGAGCGAATGGAAGAAAGCATGTGGTTCTCAGGGACACCACTTTGAGATTTACAATAGAGTGGCTACAAACAGCTGACCTGCAGGTGTTTGGCCTTGCAGCAATGATCAGAACACTTTTAAGAATTAACCGGTCTGGCACAAAAATTTGGATTTCCAGCTTCCCTTGAAATATGTAATAGGATCAATGTAACCATGGTAATGTGGTAGTTGTCACGAACCATGGCCTAAGGTCAAGTAATGGTGCTTCTTTAGAGGGGTATATTTACTCTCTAGAGGACAGCCTCACCCCATGAAAAATTGTATGTATCCTGGCCTTTGCAGACATTGGAGTTTGCAACCACGGGCAAAGCTGAAATCCCCCGCCGGAGTGTGAAGGAGGCGACTTTCACTCCTTCTGCTACTGTCTGCTTCCTCCACTTCTCCATCCCTTTCTATCTGCTGCTCCACGGGCTTTCCCTTTGTGCCCTGGGCCGACCAAACTTTTCCCATGAGGCTGGCCAACCCAAGCTGGCCCCTAGATAATGTCCTGAATTCCATATCCTTCCCTAACCCCTCTGCCTCCATCAAAACTTTTCTGTGCTTCAACCCATTTTTGTTTTGGTTTGGCTTTGTACTATGTCGTTTTGGCCAGGAAACTATTAGCAATCTGATAAACTAATCAGTGGGAGTGGACTAGGTTACCTTCCCAGAAAACATACTTGAAATGGATTCCAGACTTTCTAAATACGTGCCATGCCTTCACCCAAAGGAACTTACCTACCTCGTAGTCAGCTGTCTGACAGATTTCTAAGTACATAAGCCTATTCCTGTGTATTTTTTATAAATAACATCTGTATTTACTCACAAATAATATGCAAGTGAGGGAAAGGGGCGTATCCTGACCATCGTCTGAGGTGATGGCCAATTCAGATTTACTCAAATAGTTCAGTATATTTAAGTCAGAGAAGCCCTATGAATAATAATTTCTGCACCTGACATATATAGATAGCAGAGCTACAGACATGGGTTCCAGTCCATCGGACAGTCCAAGCCGTCATGCCCACTAAAACAGAACTCCCTTTGTAGACGATAAAGCCAAATTCGACAAGGGAAATCTTAGTAGGCTATGATTATTAATCAAAGTCAAAGGAGATTGTGGTACCGTCCTAACCAAGGTGCACTAAATTATAAAGACATGCAGAGATTTTTTTTTTTTTCAGTTCGTCAAGTCTCCAAACATAGTTGTTGCTTCTCCAAAAATGGAGAAAAGTGTCCCAAAGTGAGCTTTCAGGAAAAAGATAGGAGGTGAACTCTACACTGGACATTGTGCTCATGAATCAGAAAATGACAATCTTCCTCATGAGTCACAACTGAATGAGTCTTGGCAGGGCCTTAGGGACAGGTTGAGAGTCTTCCTCGTGTGCTACCAGACTTCCTAAGAGATCACACACACAAACAGGCAAACACACAATACAGGAGCTCTCCCTACAGCCCAGCCAAGGGCCCCACAGATTCTCTTCTCCATGCTAACCCTCAGCCACACCCACTGAAGGCAATGCCCCTTCTCTTCCTGTTCTAAGCAGCTGAAGGATGCAGCTGGGCAGACCCACACAGATGTGAATGAAACACAAAATGAAGCCTCATTTGGCTTGAAATGGTCGTATATCAACAGTAAACATTCTAACTGAGGTTGCCGACGACGACTTAGGATGGGGGATGCTCTAAGACAACTTCACCTAGCTAATGAACAATTTCTTAAGCCAGTGAAGAAATGATTCATTTAATTTTGGCCACGTTACTCTACCTCTAGTAGACGGAGCGATGGCGCATGTCCTGTTTCAGGGCAGCAGCTGCTTTAACTTTTTTCTGATGCACTGATAGCCGCCTGGCTGGCCACAACACCGCCATCTGTGCTGCTGGCAGGGAACCCATCAATAGGTAAGTCATACCCTGTCCTCGGACAGACATACTACGCAACTCTGGAAACAATTCTCTTCCTTAGAACATGCCTCCTCCGCATCCATTCGATCAACCATCTACTTCAAAAGCAATGTGGCCGGACTGAGCACGTTATTTCCGAGGTCTCCAGAACAGGCATCAGAGACTACTTTTGCAGTGTGTCCGGCATGAAAAATGAATTCACTGAGGCAAAGTTAACTTTCTCAAGGTAGCGCTCAAGTATTTGAATTCAGTAAGTTTCTTTAAGCTCTTGACATAAACATATTGATTTTGTTTTGTTTTTAGAAATATTGAACCATGGAAAATAATTATAGCAGTTCTAAAGTACTAGGACTATCACATTGCTGAAATTCAAGTGGCCGATTAGGTAGTGGCCCAATTAGGTAGCTCATCCACCCACCACACATCAGTGTAAGTAAATGGTTCTCTTACAGGGGCTCCAAAAATAACGTGGAGCAGACTGACTCCTTAAACCCTGAAACTTAAAGAGGAAATTTATTTACAGATCAAGTGTCCTCTTAGGGAGGGGCAGAGGTGACACAACTCTGGACTAGGTAAAAAGAAAAAGCTTCTGTCAAAGATGCCCTTTTAAAGACTGTTTTGTTTTTAAGCATTCTTTTGAATAAACAGCACTCACTGGGTCTTAGAGTTGCTTTTGAGTTTTGTATACAGGTTCGCATGGGCCTTGGCTACATTTCTCAGGCTGGTCTTGCGGGATAGATTTTTAAATCAGCGCTGTACCAGTTACCATTTTGACTTAGCTCCCCATTCACAGTCATTAAAACTTAACAAAACAAACCAGAAGAGGATCAGGTCATCCACCCAGGCAGGGTTCTTTGAAAAGAAGCAAGTGTGGAAACTATGAAGCCTCGTAGTAGCACTTTTTTTTTTTTTTCTTTCTTTCTCGGATGGACTGTCAATCTCTTCAAAATCGAGTCCTTGCCTTTGTGCTTCGGATAGAAACGAACACCATACCCAAACCCAGGGGGATGCGGCTCAGGTTAATGGGGCGGAGTGGGTTGCTGGGGGGCGGGTAGGGGGAAAGTCAGAGCCGAGTGAGAAAAAGTCAGCCACTTCCCTGTATTCCCAAAGTGCCAACGGAAAAAGAACAAAACACTCGACTTCCTCCCGTGCGACCCGTTCGCGGTACACCCGAAAAGCGCCAGTCACCTCGCCCTCGGGGAGGGGGTGGGGGGTGGGGGTGTTTACTCGGCCTCGCGGGCGCGGAGACCCAACCAGCCGCGAGGCTGCCGGCTGCGCCCGGTCACTTTCGCTCTCAGCCGCCCGCCCAGCGCCAGGTGCTCGCCCTACCTGGCGCCCCCGCCGGCCTTTGTGCGGCCCGCGCCGCCCCCGCCGGCGTGTGGCTGCCAGGCGGGACAGCTGCTGAAGGCGCGGGGGGCGGAGAGGCGGCGAGGCGGGGAGGCGGCCGGCGCCCGTGCCCGCCGGCGGGGAGGGGGACGCGGGGCGCGCGCAGGGGAGGGGGCGCGGCGAGCCGGCTCCTGCGCCTCGGTGCCGCGCTCCCAGCCGCCGCAGACAGGACCGCGGGGCCACCGGCGCTGCCCCCACCGTCCCCGCGGAAAGAGAGGGGTCCCCTCCGAGGGCCGTGCCCCCGAGCGCAGAGCTGCCCCCACGCTGGCTTCCGACAGCTGGCAGCCATAGCAACCCGGCCACAAAAAGTTTCGCGGCGCCCAAAGCGGCTTGAAAGAAAGTTTTCCTTGGCCCCTCGCTCCCTCTCCCCCAGCCAGGGTTTACGGAAAGCAGCAGGCAATCAGAGCTCGCGACGTGCCGACTCCCGCGTCCACCTTCTCCACCCCTGGCCTCGGCTGCGCGCCCAAGGTGGGTGCCCCGCGCCGACGCTTCCTGCCCGGTCCCAGGGTCAGGCGGTCCCGGGACGCCGTGCGGCCAACTCACCATGGTGACTCGCGCCGCGGTCGCGCCTCTGCCGGCGCCGGCTGCCGGGGAGCTGGGGCTGGAACGCAGGCTCCTGGGAGAACTTCAAAAGTTGGTCCCCTTCGCCAAAAACGGGCTCTCGACACCCAAGCACTCACAGGAGCCAATGGGAACCCTGGGGGGACTCCATCCAGGCGGGATCGGCGGCGCTAGGTGAGGGCGAGAAGGAGGAGACTCAGCAGGCGGGGCGCATGCTGCCGAGGGCAGGGGTCCACTCGGACCAGGCGCTCGCCCCCCCGCCCCCGCCTAGGTGAGCCCGATGCTCTCCGCGCGTCTGCCTGGCTGCCCAGCCTCGCTCCTCTTTCTTCGGCCACTAACTCTGTACTCCTCCGGCAGAGCCTCGGCTCGGGCTGGGCAATCTGTCCATAAATGGAGAATTCAGCTCAGGCCTGACCAATCAGGGTTTGTTTTCACAGCGTCACTCCTCAGGGAAACCGTGGTAGCCAACAAGCTTGGAGCTGCTGGAGTTTCCAAAGACCTCTGGATCCTGTAGTCCTCCACGCTAGCCTCCAAAGAGCGCTGCTGACCCGGCTCGCTCCGCAGTGCAAGACCTGAACTGTTGGGAACAAAACCCTCCCTGAAAGAGAGGTAAGCCTCTCATTTTTTTTTTTTTTTTTTTAAACGCGTAAGTTACAGTAGGTGTGGCTTCCAAGCTGAAGTGGTATGATTTTCCCATAACTTTTTTTTTTTAAGAAGGAAATATTTTATCAGCATCAAAGATCAGAGTCGTGGCAGCAACCCAAAGGAAATCCTTTTTCTTTCCAACGTCTGGATTGTGAGGAAAGTCAAAAATATCGTTTCCCCTACCCCTCCTTTTACCTGAATTTCCTTGGAAAACAAAGGAAGACTTTTTTTTTCTTTCTTTTTTCTTTCTTTTTTTTTTTTCTTTTGGACTTTTGGGTGGTGGAGAAGTTGCACTGCAGTGAGCAGAGAGACGGGAGAAATAACTGGGAAGAAAGCACTCTCCAACCTCTGTGAACCCTGTCTGTTGAGAACAATTAGTAAAACCGTCACGGCGCACGTATATTATTTCAGAGTGTGGACTTTCAAGACTCGGGGTGGGCAGTGAGGCCGAGATTGGAGGTGGGGGGAGAATCCAGAAATAAAGGCAGAGGCTCTGGTTTTATTGTTTCTTAAGAGTTCAGCAAGTAAACTTGGTTACAACAGGATTATCCTGCCAGGAATCTGTGGTAGGTAAGATTTGAAAACTTCAGGGCCTGGAGAAAGTAGGAAGCATAATGATTTATTGTGATTTACTTATGAATTTTGGCGGTGGCCCTTCACATATGTATAGGATCCTAGAGTTGTATGGATGTTAAAAATGATCTTGTCTAGAACAAGTAAACAAAATGTGGTATATTCACGCAACGGGATACTATTCAGCCTTTAAAAAGGAGGGAAGTGCTGACGTGTGCCACAACATGGATGAACCTTGAAAACATATTAAGCGAAAGAAGCTAGGCACAAAGACCACATATCATATGATTCCATTTACATACAAGTAAATAATGGGGAAATCTATAGGGGAAAGCAAATTATTGATGGCCAGAGCCCAGGTGAAGGGTGGGGGGAGTAATTTATTAATGGGTATGCGTTTTCTTATTGGGCTGATGAAAATATTCTGGAATTAGATAGTAATTAGTTGTGATGGTTGCACAACTTTGTGAATATACTGAAAGCCACTAAATTGTATGTTTTAGAAGGATATGTAAATTGTATCTCCGTTTGAAAAATGGAAAGAAAATCAAATTGACTAAATTCTTGTAGTAATCATCCACACAGTGAGACAATAGATATAATCGAATGCCTACTATAGGTCAACTGTGAGTACACTGCTTTCTGCCCTCACCAAGCTTACAATTTTAGAAGGAGGAAGACAGAAGATACTTATGGGAAAGGTATAAATGTAATGAGGAGTGGCAGTAGTTTTGTGCAAGGAACTGCCATATTTGGAGCTATGGTTAAGGGTAGGGAAGTCATATGGCAGCAATCTATAGCATGAACTGGAAAGGAAACATCAAGACATCTTCCACCAAATTCTCAGAGAAACAGATCCGATGTTTCAGGGGCATGACAGAATATGATCAGGTATTTTAGGAATTAATGAACAGAGGTTACCAAAGGGAATATTGGAGTTTATCAGTTATACAAGAAACACTACTTATGTTGGAAATGACATGTTGCCTAAGCCACCATCCCATCCACGGATTGACTTGGGCTTCACGGGATACAGGCAAAGATGTAGTTGTTTTCCCCAAGGTTAAACCAGGGATACAATGAGACACTGAAAAATCTTTTAATAATTCATCAACAACTTATCGATCTTGGATTCATCTATAACTATCTTGACACTAATTGTTGATTGTATTAACATTTGAGGTTGTTTTTTTTTTAATACTTACTTTTATTGTCCCTCATAACCTCTTTCCGGTTTCAAGTGTTAATTCCAATAGGTGCGACTCAAATGGAGATAAATGCTTGTGTTCATTTTGTAACTATATTTTGTAGTATAATTATCTTCCAGAATGAAGTATAAATATATGTATTAATTTTTATATCTAAGCAGTACTTAGCTTATAAGATTTAGTGACAAATAAAGCTGAATTTGAAGTCTGGCTTTGCCACCTAACTAGCTGTGAGATCTTGATTTCTCTGAGCTTTAGCTCCCTTATCTAGAAAATAGATTGATGTGAGTATGAAATGAAATATGTGTAAAGATGGCCAAGAAATTTTGGTTCCTTTTCCCTGCCACCTATACCATGTGTTCTAGCTTAGGGATTCATATCTGGGTCCCTGGGTGCGATCACACAGATCGTGGCCCTCTGAATTGTAATGCCAAAATCATGGGGGCTTTTGCACGTGCCTTTTTCTTCAGAGAGTTAATAGCTTTCATCCCAAATTCTCAAAGATGCCATAACTGCCAAAACATGAAGACCCACAGCTCTTGATCATATTAGTTATGTCTTTCTGGGTCTTTGACTTTGTCATTGCATTTTTCTTGAGATATAGGGATTTGAATGGAGTCCGATACTCTAAGGGCAGAGCTTGGATTCTCAAAGCAGAACCCACTAACGCACAGCTCAAACATAGAATATAGAGTATGAGCACGTGATAGGGAGCCTATAATTTCACGAAGAATCCTTCAAGCCCTGCCCTGCCCCATACTCATCTCAAGAAGATACATTGTCAGTTTGGGCTTGTCAGTCTTCTGCCCTGGTTTACCTGGGAGAGTCCTGGTTTATGCTTTTATCTCAGTGAAATTATTAATTGCACCCCTCTTGCATTCCCAAAACACCCTGATAGTTTGAATGATAGATTATGATCACCCTGAATCTGGGACCAAATCTCACCCCCCCGCCAAAAATCCTCACTTTATGAAGTTTTCCAGTTTTCTGAATTTACACTTATTTTTAAGAGGGCTCACCAATATATTAGCAGATAGTCATCGTTATTCGAGGTCATAGTAGCAATGAAATGAAAACAACTTTTAAAATTGTAAAACTCATTATAGACACATGATGGAGCTAGTCAGATGAGACTACACATCCATGGACATGATTAAAAATGCAGTTTTACCTGGACTTGAATGAAAAGGAACAAAGAAAAAATCTCAGTGGAAAAAAAATCACTGCTTATTCATTTTGGAAAACAATAAGAAGATAATAGAAGGCAACGAACCTAGTTTCCATGTCGGAACCCTAACATCAAACTGTATTCGCAGCAATACAATTAAAGAAGAATTTGTTGATGGGAAAATTAGGCCAGAAATCTTTGACAAAGCACTAGTGAAACAGAGACTTGTGTCACATCAATGTGGAATGTTCTGGGCAATCACTGCTTCTACCGTCACAGGCATTTATTAGGTTCAGTAGGTATCAGCTAGGAACTAAATGCTTACCGTATAATATCTCATCTTCCATACAACCCTATTAACTTCATTTGCAATTAAGAAACTAAGCTGAGCTTTGCAACCTGGGCCACAGACCAGCTCCCACAAAGAAGAGTGGCAAGAAAAAGAAGGGCCATGATGCCACCAACAAGGTAGTGACCAGAGAGGACACCATCACCGTTTACAAGTGCATCCATGGAAGTGTGCTCCTTGGGTACCCATAGAGATCCAGAAATTTGCCATGAGGAAAGTGGGAAGTTCAGATGTGTGCACAGATACCAGACTGAACAAAGCTGTCTGGGCTAAAAGAATAAGGAATGTCCCATACCATATCTGTATACAGTTGTCCAGAAAATGTAATGAGGATGAAGATTCACCAAACGAGTTCAGGTTACCTAGGTACCTGTCACCACTTCCAAAAATCTACAGGCAGGAGATTCTGGGTGTCCCTATTGGTTTTGGCTCAGGTCATGATCTCACGGTTCGTGGGTTCGAGCCCCGCATCAGTGACAGTGCAGAGTCTGCTTGGGATTTTCTCTCCCCCTGTCTCCCTGCCCTTTCCCTGCTCATTCTCTCTCTCTCTCCCTCTCTCTCTCTCTCAAAATACATAAATAAACTTAAAAAAAAATCTACAGACAGTTGATATGGCTGAGAACTAACTTCTGATTCCAAATAAAGTTATAAAACTGCCAAAAAAAAAAAAAAAGAAGAAACAAACTAAGTTGAGTTTGAAGTAACTTGCCCAAGCTATCACTCAGCTGTTATGCATCAAATCTGTATATTTGCCTGACTCTGAAGCCCCAACTCTTACCCTATGAGCAGTAACTCCATAGTATGAATGTCCTACTACAAACTTCAGAAGAAGTTTTCCCTGAGGCAGGCCCAATATGAGTCGGAACACCTTAATTAAAATCCTGGGAGCCTCTCCAAACCAGGGCAGGGCTCCTCGAAAAATTCTTGCTTTTTTATGCAGCCTAAAAATCACATTTGTATAAGAAAATTACATTTGTATGCAGAGTTTAACTCAACTTTAAACATCTTTTTTCCTTAATATGTTAATATTCCTTCGTACAAAGGACATTGCAGAATTTCAACAGTTGGGTAACATAATGTGATGCTACTTGTGATTAACATTTAAAAAGTAGTGCAGGACACCTGGCTGGCTCAGTCGGAAAAACTTGTGAGTCTTCATCTTGGAGTCATGAGTTCAAGCTCCAAGTTGGGTGTAGAGATTACTTAAATTAATAAAACTTTTTAAAAAAAGTTTTGTTATCACGTAACAATTATTTTACTGAAATAAAGGAATGATTTTTACCAAAATAAAGGAAGAGAAAATATTTAAACGTATGTTTAAATTAGCAGCTTATTAAATGCATTTTTGTTGGGGCGACTGGGTGGCTCAGACAGTTAAGCGTCTGACTCTTGATTTTGGCTCCGGTCATGACCTCCTGAGCTGTCAACACAGAGCCTGCTTGGGATTCTCTCTCTCCCTCCCTCTCAAAATAAACAAACAAACAAACAAACAAACAAACATTTTTTTAAATTATTCATTTTTGTTATTATATTTTGTATGATTTAAGCCAATATTTTCTTTTTTTTCCTTTTTCCCCGTTTCAATTTGACTTTTACATTCAGAATATAAACCCTGACCTTCTTCCAGATTTAAAAATGATTCAATAGTGAGTAATACTAGTTATGATGTTACATGATCTATCAAGGAGTGAGGTATTCCATAGAAGCGAGCTTTGCAGATAACCGAATCTCCTGGAACAGCTTTGTGTCCACACCCTGATGTTCCTGCTTCTTCCTCTTTCCTGTCAATTATACTGCCTTCTTGGGTTTTGTGTATTCTTGTCAGTCATCTTTAATCTTTGCTTGAACAAGGCAAGGCATGTATAAATAAATATACGTATTTTAGAAACTAAAACATAACAAATAACTGCATGAACCTTGCCTTTTTAAGGAACCAAAACTTTGTGTAACTTGAAGGAAATTTTTTCTATGGTAAACTGCATGCTTCATTGGCTTTTGAAAATATGCTGCATGTCAAGCAGCTTGTGCCTGAAGACTCAAGGTCATCACTATAAATACTAATCACACAGGGTTGTACCAAGCTGAGGTCCTTGGGGACGATTGAATGGAATGACTGTTTGTCACTAGTCTTCATGGCCCTGTATCGCTGTGCCTGTACAGTTCTTTCTTTTTCATTTTGTGTCTCTTGATTTTTTTTTTAAGTTTGTATCCTCCATTGTCAGAGACAATCTGCTGTTCTAATGTCTCTTTTAGTGGCAAGAAGGTGAAAAAAAGCACATGGGTTGCTTCATGAGAAAGCTTTTAAAAAAATTTTTTAAATATATGGATATTAAAGTTTATTTATTTTGAGAGAGAGGGAGAAAGCACGTGTATGAGCAGGTAAGAGGCAGAAAGAGAATCCTAGAGCAGAGCCTGACACAGGGCTCGAACTCATGACCATGAGATCATGATCTGAGACGATATCTTACCTCATGAGAAAAAAATGTTTAAAGACATACATGCCCAGAAGCCAGGGAAAACAGAACACAAATGAAGGTGGGGCTGTGCAGCTGTCTGTCCTCTAGCTCTCCAGCTTCTGGATGTGGATGGGTGTTCTCTGTCTCATCAAGCTTTTCCTACTTCAAGCAACTCCCTCCTCGTTGCTCCTCCTCTCATAATTTCAGCTTGCAAAATGTCCTCAGTTTGTCATCATCCTGACTCAGGCCCCCAGACGATCTTTCAGCCACCGTGCCCACAGCTAACTGGAAACTTTCCTCTTGGTCTCTTGGTTCAAGTTCCAGAGAGAGAAAGGGAGGAAGAGAAAGAGAGAGAATCTGACTCACACAGCTCAGCGTTTCAAACCATGCCACCCCGGCCGTAGGTCACTGGCAAGCCTATCCGAGGCTCTGCTTGGACCAGGTGTCTGTACAGCTGCATTCCAAGCAGATGTTGTCACAGGGGTGGTGCCCTAAAGCTACTGCCCCATCAAGGAAAGACAGAGAATGGGGACAGAGTCTCTGAGGAAGGGACATGGGAGGCACTTGAAATTTGGAGCACACAGTGGTTTGCCTACTTCATCTGTCTGCTGCCTTAATTTATACACAATTATCTTGGTGAGGCCATGAGGGCGGTTCCATTCACCTCTTCAACAGGACAAAATGAGTGGGTTTTGCAACAATCATCATTTCAACACATCAGCATGCACCTCCAAATGTATTTATATATTTAAGATGTGACATATGTTCTGCCTTTATTATCATGCACTTATAAATGTGTGTTTATAGATCTGACTATAAATATTTGTGTATACACATTGATGTGTGTGCATATGTACTTAGAATGACATATTTTTCAAGATATTGGTAAAAAACACTTGGGGAATTTACTTTTTTTATTAATATATTTTTATATCTATTTTTTAGAGCGGTTTTGGGGTCATAGTACAATTGAGGGGAAGATACAGAGATTTCTATATACCTTCTGCTCCCACACCTGCATAGCCTCTCCCATTATCAATAGGGGGATTTACTTTGAACTGAGTGTTTCTTGGTGTTGGTGCCTTGCAGGTTGGCAGCATGGTTTCCAAACCACTATTTATTTTCACTCACCAGAAGAAACATTTGCTCAACACTGCTGTAGGCACTGGAGAAGTATAAGACAAATGCCCTGTCCCCAAAGGATTCACATTTTTCCATGTACACCAAAAACATATACAATAACACAAGGGCTTCCTACTTTCATATACAACATGTTTTTGAAAATACACACCAATGCTAGATGTATGAAATTCAAAAACAGATTTGTGCTTTTTAAGGAGAGAGCTCTATTTCCAGAGGGCTAAAATGTAGTGTAAAATCCCTAATCGTGCCTTGTCTCTTAGATCTCGTCTTAGGCTATAATTCCAGAATTTAGTAAATGTTCTTTTTAAGTTTATTTACTTATTTTTGAGAAGGCATGCATGTGTGTGTGTGTGTGTGTGCGCGCGCGCACGTGCGTGCACGCACGCGTGTGCTTGGGTGCACATGCACGCACGAGTGGGGGAGGGCAGAGACAGAAGGAGAGAGAGAATCCCAAGCAGGCTCCACACTGTCAGTGCAGAGCCCAATGTGGGGCTCAATCTCATGATCCATGAGATCATGACCTGAGCCGAAATCAAGAGCTGGATGCTTAACTGACTGAGCCACCCAGGCACTGCCCCCCTTTTTCTTTTAAGTAAGCTCTGCTACCCAGTGTGGGGCTTGAATTCATGAATCTGAGATCAAGAGTTTCATGCTCTACCAACTCAGCCAGCCAGGTGTCCCAATAAATATTCTTGAAATTTTGACTTCCGAGGTGAGCAGAGTTGACCATCTAAAGTCTAAAAGGAAGGCAGCTTTCCAATTTGAGTCAGGTTACTTACATCTCTACAAATCGTGAATAGTTTTCCTTATCTGTAAAGACAGAGATAATAATAATACCTCATTTATTTCTTACATAGAATTGTGGGAATTCAATGAATTAAGTCATATAAAGTGATTAAATAGTGACTGATGCATAGAGAATTCTCAGTACGAGTTGTCATTATTGAGCCTAAAGATTGACTACCTTAGGATTTCCTCTGTCTCAATTGTTCTAAGTTTGTGAGAACTACACTACCGTTCACTGGTGTTTGTTTTCATATTTTCCCATATTTCACTAATTTTGATAAAGCAACAAGGCTAAATGCAATGTAGTAGAAACATAGTTGAATAAATGCAACTGGGTTGACAGAGATGGTGACACTGATGGAACTGAACTGTGAGCTGAGTCATCAGACAGCACCCTCATGAGATGGATCAAAGTGTGCCTTTGTTACCTGGCTTATTGCCAGATGCCATATGGAAAGATGGCTCAGGTGCATGAATGCCTAATGACCTTATCTGTGTGAAAGTGAATGTACAAATACCAAGAGCACCAGGAGATGGCCTCTCTCTTCACTATATTAAATTCCTGGAAATCCCAAAGTAAGGCCAAACATGATAAATTTGATGATAATTTCCCATAAAAGGATGCTTTGATGAGGCATTATTAGAAATGAATGATATATTTCACCAAGAATGGGATTCTAAAAGCAGCTAGGATAGTAACAAGCTTCTATAACTTCAGGTAGTACAATTCCACTACAGTTTTTCTCCAAATGGTATAAAACAGATGTAAATGTGGGGCACCTGGGTGGCTCAGTTGGTGGAACATCCAACTCTTGATTTTGGCTCAGGTTGTGATCCCAGTGTCATGGGATTGAGCCCTGCATAGGGCTGCACACCGAATGTGGGGCCTGCTTGAGATTCTCTCTCTCTCTGTCTCTCTATCTCTCTCTCTATCTTGTTCCCTCTGCATCCCCCCTCTCTCACTTACACACACTCTCTCTCAAATGAAAATAAATAATCCCAGACTTCAAGCTATACTACAAAGCTGTAATCATCAAGACAGTATGGTACTGGCACAAGAACAGACTCTCAGATCAATGGAACAGAATAGAGAACACAGAAATGGACCCACAAACATAAGGCCAACTAATCTTTGACAAAGCAAGAAAGAATATCCAATGGAATAAAGACAGTCTCTTCAGCAAGTGGTGCTGGGAAAACTGGACATGCAGAAGAATGAACCTGGCCCACTTTCTTACACCATACACAAAAATACTCAAAATGGATGAAAGACCTCAATCTAAGACAGGAAGCCATCAAAATCCTTGAGGAGAAAGCAGGCAAAAACCTCTTTGATCTTGGCCACAGCAACTTCTTACTCAACATGTCTCCGGAGGCAAGGGAAACAAAAGCAAAAATGAACTACTGGGACCTCATCAAAATAAAAAGCTTCTGCACAGCGAAGGAAACAATCAGCGAAACTAAAAGACAACCAACAGAATGGGAGAAGATATTTGCAAATGACCTATCAGATAAAGGGTTAGTATCCAAAATCTATAGAGAACTTAGCAAACTCAACATCCAAAAAACAAATAATCCAGTGAAGAAATGGGCAAAAGACATGAATAGACACTTCTCCAAGGAAGACATCCAGATGGCCAACCGACACATGAAAAAATGCTCAGCATCACTCATCATCAGGGAAATACAAATCAAAAGCACAATGAGATACCACTTTACACCTGTCAGGATGGCTAACATTAACAACTCAAGCAACAACAGATGTTGGCGAGGATGCAGAGAAAGAGGATCTCTTTTGCAGTGTTGGTGGGAATGCAAGCTGGTGCAGCCACTCTGGAAAACAGTATGGAGGTTCCTCAAAAAACTAAAAAGTAGAACTACCCTATGACTCAGCAATTGTGCTACTAGGCATTTATCCATGGGATACAGGTGTGCTGTTTCGAAGGGACACATGCACCCCCATGTTTATAGCAGCACTATCAACAATAGCCAAAGTATGGAAAGAGGCCAAATGTCCATCTATGGATGAATGGATAAAGAAGATTTGGTATATATATATACAATGGAGTATCACTCGGCAATCAAAAAGAATGAAATCTTGCCATTTCCAACTACATGGATGGAACTGGAGGGTATTATGCTAAGTGAAATTAGTCAGAGAAAGACAAAAATCATATAACTTCACTCATATGATGACTTTAAGAGACAAAACAGATGAACATAAGGGAAGGGAAACAAAAATAATATAAAAACAGGAAGGGGGACAAAACAGAAAAGACTCATAAATATGGAGAACAAACTGAGGGTTGCTGGAGGGGTTGTGGGAGGGGGGGATGGGCTAAATGGGTAAGGGACACTAAGGAATCTACTCCCCAAATCATTGTTTCACTATATGCTAACTAATTTGGATGCAAATTAAAAAAAATAAAATTTAAATAAATAAACAAACAAGTAAATAAATAAAATGGATATAAGTGTGTACTTATATAAGGGATGTCTGGATTGAAAACTGCATTATGGCACATAAAAATACCACACAAATATCATAAATCCTTTCTATGTAGATTTTCCCTAAGGTAATATCCCAGCTCCTATAACTATTAATTAAACATTTCATTAAGAGTTTTTTTCTTAATTTCTTTTCACTCGAAAAACTGGAAGTGGTGGGGCACCTGGCTGGCTTGGTCGGTGGAGCATGTGACTCTTATCTTGAGGTTGTGAGTTTCAGCCTCATGTTGGGTATAGAGATTACTTAAATAAAAATAAAACTTAAAAAAAAACTGGGAGTGGGTCTGAGAGTGGTGGCAATGCTTAGTAATAATGTGTGAAGTACTAGAATTAATGTTTTTTCTTCATCAATTTTCCTATAAAGCTAAGTGATTGAAAACCATTCCCCTGGGCACCTGGCAGAAAGAAAGAAAGAAAGAAAGAAAGAAAGAAAGAAAGAAAGAAAGAAAGAAAGAAAGAGAAAAGAAAAGAAAGAAATGAAAGAAAGAAAGAGAAAAACAGCTCACAGAATAGAAAGTGGTTGAATGAATAAATAAAAAACAAAAAAAAATGACTAGGCCTCCACTTTTTCTTGTAGTACATTATTACTGGTTTTAACTTGCAAAAGAACTATACGCTTCTTGTTATAAAGCTTACGAATTTAGAGTTTGTAAAATGAAAAGTGAATGTCTACCTGCCCACACTCTCTCCTACCAGATTTTGAATGTGAGAAAATTGTGATTCCATTAGTAGAAAATGAGAAACTGAGAGGAGGCTCCAGGTTCAGTGAGCTCCACGTTAGATGTGCTCAGTTGGAGCCACCAGAGGTCCCAGACACCGTGGGGAGAGGCTGGCTGCACCTCAGCAAGATGTCAGACAGATTTGACACTGTCCTTGCCCCCGTAAGCCTGTACCCATTTGTCCTCTTATTGTTCCTGCTACCGACCACTCCTTCCTAAACCTTCTCTCCCTCCTTACCTCTCTCTTGGCAAGGCTGTGAGGAGACAGATTTCATCTGTATTTTGTATGGAAATATAAATAGGTAGAAACCCTATGGCAATTTGACACTATCTAGCAACGTTACAGAATTGTGCACTCTCTGACCCAGCCCTTCTGCTTTCTGGAATTTATCCAAAGATATACATACACAATGCAAATTAACATATGTCTACAAAGCATCATTGGCATAGCAAGAGATTGGAAACAACCCAAATGCCCATCATTAGTGGAACTGGCTAAATATATTAGATGACAACATATAATAGAATTTTTTTTTTTTAATTTTGAAGAGCTTTTAAAACAGAATGGGGAATTTCTCTCTTAACTGATATGGAAAAACATCTCAGCTAAACTTCTGAGGTGTATTACTCTGTTTAAATAAAAAAGAGCAAAATACAGAATAATACGTATATGAAACAATAGTATGTATTTCAAGAATAGTATGTATATCAAGGTACCTTTTGTGTCAGAAAATAGGGATGGGAAAACAATAGATTTGTATTTATGTTTGCATGAAGAAGCTTTGGAAAAGACACAAACTCAAACACAAAAAGTGTGAGATGTGGGAGAAGGGACAGGCCGTACACTAAATAGGTTTTCTAATGTTTGATTTTTCAACCAATGTAAACACTTTGCCCAGAAACATTTGCTTTTCTGCTTTGCAGAATACATTGTTACATAGGGCAGAATAATACAAAGGCTGAGTAGTGAAATAAACAGATTTTGAAAGCTTCTTGGAGTGGCGGTATATGAGCTGGCTGTTCTTAAAGATCAATCTAGAAAGGTAGATAATTAGCATAAGATTGGCTAGGTGTTAGGATTCCTATAAGCAAAAGCCTTGGGGTGATTGGAAACATTTCTTCCCAAGCCACTTTCTCAAACTCATTGAGAAAATAGAGCTGAGAGGAGCTCTCTTTGGGGCTGTTGCAAAATGAGTCTGGTTTTTCAGTCTTTGCACAACGTAAAATATAATTCATGATGCTTCTTATATACTGTTAATACCCCATCCTCAGATATGTCAGATCTCCTCCATTGCTCATCTTTGAGAAAAGTCATCAAGTAAATGTGAAGTTACTTATGCCATGAAAATTGAATCCTAATCCCTTTTGGGACAGGATTTAAGGGAAAATCCAAATAATTAAACTTGATCTTTAACGTCTTTAAGCTTAGCTAAATGTAGGTCTATTGTGATGAAGGGAATCAAGATTGTGTACTGATTTACTGGTGCGCCTGGGTGGCTCAGTTGGTTGAGCATCCAACTTTGGCTCAGGTCATGATCTCACTGTGTGTGGGTTCGAGCCCCATGTAGGGCTTTGCACTGATAGCATGGAGCTTGCTTTGAATTCTCTGTCTCCTTCTCTAACTGCCCCTCCCCATCCCCTCCCTCCCTCTCTCTCTCTCTCTCTCAAAAATAAATAAACATTTTTTTAAAAGACTAAAAAAAAAGTTTGTATTGTAATTTCCTTAAAATAGTGAAGCCATAAGAGAGTGTGCCTCACTTATATTTATCTTTGTATCTCTCTGTTTGTATCTTGTTATCCTTTCCACTGAACATGGACCACAAGAAAAGCAGCTGAATATTAGAGTAGGTGATTCCTGATGACAGAATAATGGAAAGTCAACTTTGTTTTTACCAACCTCTTGAAGTTGCTCAATAATCCTAAAATGACTCATTTTAGTACTTTAAAATCACATTAATCCTGTTGCCTTGAAAACAGGGCTTTAGGGAAGTGGATCTAATTTTGTAAAAATCTCTCTCTCTCTCTCTCTTTCTCACACACACACACACACACACACACACACACACACACACCATTTATGCAAAGAACAAAAAAAGCCTTGAAGGAAATATAACAAATGTTTACATTGATGAGATTCAGATGGTAGGACCATGGATGGTTTCTCTTTTCCTTTAACTTTTTCTATATTTCCCAAATTTGATTTAATGAGCATGGATTATTTTTATAGTAAAAACAGAAAAGAAAAACAACCAAAGCACATATTTAAAAGCAGAGATTTTGGTGGACTGAGGCCAAGCGTGCAGCTCATCTCTTAGTTCATATTCCAGGAAGCCCTGAGTGTGCCTTCTGTGGCTACTCTGTATTTCAGTCTCAGATGTTTGCTCATCTCCCCAGAAGCCTTTACACAGTCAGCTCCGGGGAAAGAGAAATGGATGCCCACTATTCCTTCTACTTATTATTAGGGGCTCCTGGGTGACTCAGTCAGTTGAGCATCTGACTCTCTATTTCTGGCTCAGGTCATGATCCCAGGCTTGTGAGGTTGAGCCCACGTTGGGCTCCACACTGAGTATGGAGCCTGCTTGGGATTCTGTCTCTCTCTCTCTCTCTCTCTCTCTGCCCCTCTCCCACTCTCTCTGTCTCTCTAAAATTAAAAAAAATAATAAGTTTTTTAAAAATAAAAAAGAAAGGACTGACCTAGGAAATGTCTTCTCTGGCTTGCAGGCAAGCTTGGTAATGTTTGGACACAAAATTCTGGGGCCCCATGCATTATTCAAAAAACTGAAGTGATGCCAAACAGTCCATGCCTAACTCATAATTTCTGTAGGTCCTCCTCTAGATGACTTGGGGAAATTCAAAGTCAAGGTTACTGTGTATTAACTACCAGTGCTGCTAGGAGACAGGGGGTAGAGTCCATGACTTCTGAAGGTTTTATATGCCGCCTTAGATTCCTCTGCTCAACAGAGTATGGGGGAGCTCAGTAGACCATGATCTACCCCGCAACCCTAGTGTCCTTTGGCCAGTTCAGAACATCAGAATAGGAAAGGTTGGAAGAGGGACCTAGAAGCTGAGTAGGATGCTCTGAGACTGCGTGTACTGCTACAGTCAATTCTATATCCCTGACTCAGCTGTGTGTTTCATGTGATCTCAGCCAGTAATGGAATAAGGACTGGACACAAAAATTCTAGAGAGGGATTTATATAGACACACCTTGATCCTTAAATCAAGGCATACCTTGCAGAAGAAAATGTTTTAGGGTAGGGTAGTTGGTGAGGTATCACAGAGAGTCCATAAAGTTTGACCTTTCTCTGAATCTACACTTCTAATCCCCACCAAAACAAAACAAAACAAAACACCAACAAAACCCACTTAGAAGGTGGTTTTGAGCTAAATGTCATTAACTTGATACTTGCTCTGCCACTTCCATTTTCCTTTCAAAGTAAAGTCACTGGGAAGCACCACTGAATTTTGCAGAGAGATAGTATAACTCCTGATTACTATGGGTTGAACAGACTGGAGCCCAGGAGGCCAGGCTTGCCTTGGGTCGTCATAATATCATCGTTAGGAAGACAGTTCACTCTATGCCTTACATTGTGGAGAACTTGCAGTGTTTCCATTAGTGAGGCAGAGAACAGTGCATGGTAGGAAAGGGGAAATGGGAGGGGCTACCGATTAGTGATAGGAAATAATAATGAACAGAAGTCTTGAGTAAGTTATCTCAGGACTTTTGTACTGGAGTCATAATCTCCAGGATCCATTTTGCTTCTGTGTATGCCCAACATGATTCATGGTAAAAGATGCCCCTGATGACCATCAACCCTGAGAAAGCATATGCAACTTCTGTAACATCTCTCTCTGAAAAAAATCCGAAACATGGGTTTTTGTGATCTCACAGAAAGTCACAAAAACACAAGTAGACCCCTAGCTTGGGTTTTACAAGAATATAAATTGACATCCACGTAGGATTGCCGGATAATATATAGGACATCTCTGTTTTTGCTAAATCTGGCAGCCCTCCATCCGTGAGTCTCCAAATCTTCAACCTTCTCTGATTTCGTCAATAGCTAACGTTCCTTAATGTGTGGGACTGAAAATCCAAGAATATCTGAAGTATTAGAGAGCTATCATATAGGGCTATGCAGAATGAAAAGAAAAACTCCCACTGAAAACTAGAGTATCTCTTAGGCAGACTTTACCTGTTGAGTGGACTTTGGTGTCTGCCTTCATCATCATACATATCTTTGTCAGAATACCCATTTTGATTACCAATCAAAAAAGGAACGCTCTTAGAACCAATAGGTAATAACTCCCGGTCAATGAGCACCTGCTATTTGCCAAGCATTGTGTTAGGTACTTACGTGTGCCATCTTGTTTCATCCTCACTATCCCCTTGAAGATAACTATTTTTTTATCTTCAGTGTAAAGCTGAGGAATCTGAAACCTAGAGATGTTAGAAAAAAACAAAAAAGAAAACTTGTTCTAGGTCACATACGTGGAAAGTGGAAAAGCAGGATGATGGTGATGACAATGATGATAATGGTGGTGATGGTGAAGACAGCTAACGTTTGTTGAGAATACACTATGTGCCAGCCCATGCACAGAGCATGCTATATTCATGAACTCATTCAGTGATCACCACTGCCTCTTCCGATTGGTCGGTGTTCTCATTAACTCCATTTAAAGATGAAGAAACTCATTCATTCTTGGTCCGCTGATTCCCAAACACTGACTCGACTGTTAGCCAATGCTCCTTTTGATCCTGCCTCTCCACCCACCGGGTCCTGACATTGTGTTCCCAGTCCTCCTGTTTCACATTGCTGAATGCATTTGCAGATCCTTCTGCCTCCTAAAATGTTAATCTTGGACCTGGCTTATTGGTTCTTGGAAGATGATGCTTGGTAAAGCCTTAGCGGGCAGATCTCTGGTGAACCAGAGTCCCTACCTTAAATCTGGCAATTTTGTGTTTTCAGGCCTTGAAAATACACTTTTTACAAGTTTCATGCAAATTACTCCCAGAAGCTGACACAGAGCCAGAAAAACAGCCTCGGCAAAAACTTTCTCAATTTTACCTCCAGGAAGCACTTGGACTTTGCTGACCACATTCTTAGAGAAACTTCCAGCCAGTCAAGTAAGCAAGTCTGGCCTCCCACCAATATGGCAAATCTGGTTTCTGTCCAATGGTGCTGATGCCACAGATCCTTTTTTGAGCATGTGCCTGCCCCATTGCCTCAGATGCAAGTTCAAGGTTGGAGAGACAAGTGGAGGAATGAGCACAAAACTTCCACCCTCCCACTTTCTCCTTATCAGCCTATGCAATATAAATTCCCTCCAGGAAAGGGAATAAAATTCCCAACATCTCAAAAGCCCTTTGTCTTCTACTAACTTCTCCTAGAAAAACGTTTCTCTCACCTCATTCCTGTCTCTGTCTTCAAAAGGTAGTTCTGCTTTGCCGGGGCTGTCTTGTGGATTCACTGCCCAGGCCCTCTCTCCCTCTGCTTCCGGAGTCAACACATCAGAAGGCAGTGGAGAGGAGGCTGAGGATAACAGTTAAGGGTGCAGATCAGCCTCCTGGGATCAAACCCAGCTCTGACACACGTTTGCATATAAACTTTGGCACTCAGCCCTTTCTCTGCCTCGACTTCCTCATCTGTAAAATGGGGATGAGAATAGCCTTCTGCCTCCTAAGGCTGAAGATTGAATGAGCATACAGTATATGAAGCATACAGCAGCTGGTCAGTCAGCACCAGCCATTATCATCTAGTGGGCTTCAATTCCCTGAGAGCACAAACCCCATATTTTTCTTCATATTGTACCCCTAGTAGCTACCATAATGCCTGGCACATAGTAAGCTCCCCCCAAAATACACGATCAACATTAACTGGATGTATGAGGACCTTGAGTGACACGAGTCCTTGCTGGGATCCCCCCTTAAGTATAGCCCTTCCCTGCCTGGAGTCCATGTTTAAAGGAGAGCCCTGCCACATTGGCCACAATGGAATTCCTGGAGCCAGGTGGGTAGAAGTTTGAAAATCTGAGTAATATGTGAGCCCTCAGTGGCAAAGGAAAGAGAAGATTTTACATAACGTAAGGGAGGGAAGTAATTTTATTGGGACTCCTGCAGCATTGTTACTTTGACTTTCATTTATTTACATGAATTGTCTGATGACTGGACATGAATAGATGCTTCCAAGTCGGATCCTCTGACCTCTGCGGTAGAGGCTAACTTGCGCAAACCCTCGTGGACATCCTCTCGGGAGTGAGGCTACTTTGTGGAGTTCCTTTGGCAGGAACTCTGGACAAGGGATTCTTTCTTGTTCCAAGCTGTGGCATGTGACTGTGGGTTTGGAGCTGGAAAAGGAGAATCAGATGGAATATTGCCCGGTGAATTAACTAGTCATTTTAATTATTAAACATTGTTCCTCCAATAAAGAGGTATTATTAAAGCTTCTGTTGGTTTAACACCGTGAAAGTCCAAAAATCCAGCATAATTGGGACCTTAACCCTGTAAGATTATCAGATTTGTCCAGACATTTGGACATTATTCTACTGATAATGTGTAATTATTTTTACTTTAGATTTCTCAGATATTGCCCAAGTTTTGTGCTTTTATCGATCTCATGGCCATTATTACTTTTGCTTATAGTTTGAAGCCTTTATCGAGTACAGGTGAGCCAATTAAAGCCGGAAACTGTTGGTGTAAAGGTTTAAAGCACCATCACCCAGTGTTTGACCTCTTGAAAGGCTCTGAGAGAAAAAGCGGTGAATTAATCAGCATAGACTCACTGCTAGAGTCTGTTAAAGAGTGTATCACCAAAACTGCTACAAATGAGCTGATCTGCCCAGATACACTCACTCCTCTGATCCTACTGAAATTCACCCTGAAATCTGTTTCTGCAGCTAGTGATGGTGACACAATGCTGGCTATCAGGATTTTCCAGATTGCTTTCACTATTCCAAATGCCAAACCGTCAGAGTTTTGAAAATTACTTTTGATTGGCCAAATACCACCACATCAGGACATGTAGACTAGAAGATGCCAGTTTCAAGACATTGTGTGTGTGTGTGTGTGTGTGTTGGCCTTGTTTTCTGTGGGCTTACTGGTGGTATTATTTGACTGTGCAGTGCAAGACAGAGAAATTGCACTGGAGGAGAAATGGACATGGTCTTAACTATGGCATCACCTAGAGGCCGTGAACCCTGAGACAGTAAAGTAGCATTTGGAGTGGTTCCACATTTTGCCTTTGGATACCGGGCTGGCTTTCCGGTTACACTTGCAGTTATATGAGTGATTGACTGTGTTAAATGAGAGCAACTCTGGAGCCCTCTGCATAAGGTATAATAAACTCTGGCAGGGCAGATTTTGTTTCATTCTGTTAAGTAACAGCAGGGTGTGTTTTCATAGGAATAAACGCACGGGAGAGATGTTGGATAAATGAGGGTTCGATTTGGCTGCATGAGACCAAAACCCCGGAATATCCATACCTTGCACAGGATGGGGGTTTATTTCTCTCTTATGTAAATAAAGGCCGGAGATAGGCAGTGCAGAATGCATAGTAGCTCCGTGAGGTCACTAGGAAACGAACCCAATCTTTTTCCAGTTAAAGGCTTTTCTGTCCCCAAAGGTTTGGCCTGTGTCTTCATGGTCCAAGTTGGTGGCTCAGCCATCATATTCAAATGGAAGGAGAAGAAAGGCATGTCCTCCCCCGAGAAGATTATATCACAGAAGTTCCAAACATTTCCACTATCATATCATGGCCAGAATTTAGCCAAATGTCCATGCCTAACTGCAAAAGGTGCTGGGAAATGTAGTTTTTATTGCCAGCACCTTAAGCTGAGCTAAAAATTAGGGGTTCTGGTACCAAGAAAGAAAGGAGAGAATGGGTATTGGGTGTCTGTTGTTAGCAGTCCCTGCCACAGACATTGAACCCAGCCATGAACATCAGAAAAGGCCTCCTGAAGGAAATGATGTCTGAGCTCAGACAGAAATATGATTAGAGACCTGTCCAGATGAAAGGGATGTAGGAGAGGAGGAAGGAAAGACTGCTTCAAGGGAGGGGGCAGCACAGGTGAGGCCATAAGAGAGAGGAAGGAAGCAAGACATGTTGGAGAAACTAAAAGATGCTCGTTCTGGCCGAATTATAGATTGGGGGCAGGAGGATTCACTCCCTACACTGGGCTCAGGCCAGTTCTCATTCTCCAGTGATGTTCTCAGGGGTCTGGTGCTCTGGTCTCCCTTGTCTCTTGTTTTATCTGATTCTCCAAGTTTAAAGTTTAGGAAGGGGAGAACAGGTAGAACACCATATCTTTGTAAGGAGGCCCTCTACTTTTGTTCCCAAAATAGGAGAACTGAGTTTCTTTTCCAAACAGAAGGAAAAACAAAGCATCTTTGGAGGACTTTTTGGAGGACTTTGGAGAAGCTACAGGGTGGAGGGAGACCATCACCGAGAGGCTCTCTTCTGCCCCTTCATGCCTGGGAGATAGCTTCCGTCCATTACCATGGCAACCTTTGTAGGTGGGAATCTGTGAACTGGGAGACCAGGGGTCACCAGGAGATGCAAAGGCACCTCCAAGTCAACTTGGCCAAGACTGGCTCATGCGCTGACCCCCAATGCATACCTCATCCAGCTTTCCTTGCCTCCTGAGTGCACCTCCACCCATCCCAATGCTCAAATGAGAAGGCCAAGGGTTAGTCGAGTATCTCCCTCTCCCTTGCCTCTCATTCTACCCCTCACACCTCTAGTGACTGTACCTCCTCCATAGCTCTCACATCTGCCTCGTCCACACCATCACCACAGCCCCCAAGCTACTACTGTCTCTCCTGACTTGAGGCCGTGGTTGCCATTTCGGCTGCCTTGAACCCGCTCAGACCCCTCCACTATGTGATCATGCCACAGTCAGTGTCATCATTTCCCAGCACAAGATGATCGTGAGCCCCCTCCCTCACCACCCAAGGGGCTTGCTTTCTGTGCCCTGTACAGCACTGAGTTGTCCAGTCCACGCTTCTCCGGCTATGAAGCTGGAAGCAGGTGTCATTGTCTCCCATTCTCCCCTCAATCCAGCCACCTTGGTCAACTTTCAGCTCTGCCAACGCTCTTCACTCCCTCGATCCAGGGCTTTCCTGCAAGCTGCAATGCTCCTCCTTCCCCCAGTAAGTGCCAGTCCTCTCTCTGCTCTCACTTCCCACCGCTGTCCCCGGGGAGGTCATTCTGAAGCTCCCAGTCAGCTAGGAATCCTGTTTGCACGTTGCCCATGTTTCCTTCCTTTAGTGCATATGTTACCTTGTGAATTCACTTTCACTGTGATTTGATTAATGTCTCCCTTTCTTGATCACCCGTGGGGTCCACAGGTTCCTGTGCTCTATAAAGAACCAGAAGCACAAGCATAAGCTCAGGACAAGGGAAGCAGGACTCACTGTGCTCTGCACCACCTATGTTTCCTATGTTTCAATTTGTACCATAATGAAAAATGGAAATACTTGAGAGGCACTAGTGGGAATTTAATATTTAAAAGACAGAGGTAGACCTCAAAAACCTAAAGAAGTCTGCTGTTTTTAAGAAAGATGCATGGGGGGGGGGCGCCTGGTGGGCTCAGTCAGTTGAGCATCCGACTTGGGCTCAGGTCCTAATCTCGCAGTCTACGAGTTTGAGGCCCATCAGTACAGAACTCGAAGTTTGCTTTGGATTCTGTGTCTCCCTCCCTATCTCCTTCCCCTACTTGTGCTCTTTCTCAAAAATAAATAAATACTAAAAAAAGAAAAAAGACACCTAGAAAGAGACTTCAGACCAATTCTCCTTCTACATCCCTAACCCTAGTCAGATGATGAAGGGTTCTGTGCTGGGTCTCTTGAGCCAATGGAACACTATTCTCAGGGGTGGGCTCAGATATTGGGGTTCCTTGCTCCTCTGGCAGGTCTCTGGCCCCCAGTTTTGTCTTTAAGATCTGTGATGTCAAATGCAAGAAATGAATTTTAGTCAGTACTCCAGCTACACTGGTTTCTTTCTGCTCCTTGAGGACACAGAACTCATGTCTACCACAGGGCCTTTGCACATTCTTTTCCCTCTGCCAGAATGCCCGCTTTTAGACCTTTCCTTCTTTCGATCTCTCAGGACTCTGCTAAACTGTCACTTCCTCAGAGAGGTCTTCCCTGACCACCTAATCTGAACCAGTCACCCTGCCTCCTGCATACGCTACCCTTGCTAGCATTTCGATATAAATCCATTTCATTCCTTGCTCATTGTCTGTGTCTCCCACTAGAATATAAGGTCTCTGAGAGCAAGGTACCTTGTCTAGAACAGCTCTGGAATATGGTGGGAGTTCTATAGACATAGGTTGGATGACTGAATGAGCAGGTCAGCCTGCCAAGGACAGAGTGGAAATGGGGTTTGTGAGGGTGTGAAGTATGCAACTATATGCCTCTTTCCTCCCTGGATGACTGCTACTTCATTCTGTCCATCCCTGGTTTCTGCAAACTTCAGAGTAAAGTGTCCCCCCCCCACACACACACACACAAGCCCTCCCAATGGGTCTTGGGACCATCCCCTTCCTTCCACATGGCCTCTTTCTAGAGGCACCTCCAGTAATCCCATTTTGCTCCCACAGTCAGACTGGACTTTTCTGGGCTCACCTGGGCATCTCTCAGGCAACAGGAACCTGTGTGCACATCTAATTGCCCAGATCATATCTACCTTAGAGCATCTCCTAGGGCAGCCAACCTGGGACGGTCACCAAGGGGCCTGGAGCACCTGTCCCCTCCACTCTTTTCATCTGCTTGGTAACAAATCTCATCTCATGTATCCTCACAGACTTGACCCATGGGGAGGTGAACGTCAATGTCCAGAGACCCCTGGAAAGGAAGGGTCCAACCGTGGAACCACTGGACACAGGGACACTGGTGAGCCTGAGAGGCAGGAAACATTGCTACAACATGTTCTTTCCAGGTCATTTTCATTGAAAAATCCAGAATGAACTTTCCTCCCCAAGTCAAGAATGATCAACACTCACACTGCCCTGCAGGGCATGCCCACATTCCTAGCTCTAAGATAACATTTAATACTCGAGGAAGCAGTGGCTTTGTCCCAGTTTATCTCATTTAATTGGCATTTTGTTTTAGAGATCTGCGGTATCATCCCCCCCTGGATAAAGGGGGAGATTGGGGGTGAGGAACGTGGTACGCTTGTCTCCCATTCACGTGGTGTGCAAGCTGCCATGACCATAATGTAGGTACTAACTGCTATGTGGTTCGGCACATCAAATTAAACCAGTCACCTACACTGGCTTTTTTTTTTTCTTCCAAAAACAGCTTTATTGAGGCATAATTTACATACCATAAAATTCACCCACTCTAAGTGTGTAATGCAATGATTTTAGTAAACTTGTAGAGTTGTGCAACCATTGCCGCAATCCACTTTTAGAACATTTCCACTACCCCAAAATGTTTCCTCATGCCCATTTGCAATTAATCCCCCTCCCACCCTTAGTCCTAGGCAACCACTGATCTATTTTCTGCCTCTGTAAATGAAATCATCTGCATTATCTTTCATGTTATGAAAAATCACACTTGTTTTGTGAAGACTGGTTAGCTCAGTCCTCCACATGCAGTTCAGAGGTGTGCTCTCGAAGAAGGGATCATACCTCCATTTATGCAAGAGGCCTGGAGGGAAAGTTTTTGCGTGTGAGTTCACTATTCTGAGGACACAGACCTGGGCACTGCCAGTCCGGAAGTGAAGAATCAAGGTGGGGGAATCATACATGTTGATTTTTCTGTTCTTTTACTTCTTAAAACATGTGAAATTGGGGTGTTTTTGTTTTTGTTTTTTTGTAAAGAGAGAGAGAAAGCTGGGGAGAGGGGCAGAGGGAGAGAGACAGAATCTTAAGGAGGCTCCAGTTTCAGTGCAGAGTCCAATGCAGGGCTCGATCGCACGACCCTGGGATCATGACCTGAGCTGAAATCAAGAACCGGCCGCTTAACTGACTGAGCCACCCAGGTGCCTCGTGAAATAGTTCATCTTAATTCATGGGCTTCTAATCCAAACAGTTGCAGGAAGGGCTCCATTTTATTAATTTTCATCCCTGTGACTTATTGAAATGGTTCCGTTTTAAGTAAAACATAGAGAACAAAATGAAGCTCTACAAATCCAATTGAAAATATGTAATCCAAAGAAAGGGCCAACCTAAAGCCACATCAGCCCACTGCTATCCAGTGAGGAAGGTCCTCCTTGGGAGGGGAAATGAGGAAGACAGTAGCAAAAAGGGCACCTCCTTTTCCCTTCCCACCCCCCCACCCCCCAACATACCACCCATGATCGCCCTGCAAGGCTTGAACTTCTCATTTCTGCCCTGGACCTGCGGCCAGTGCAGTTGATATTCCAGGGATCTTGCTGTCCTGCCTCTGGCCTCTCCATCACTCCCCAGTCACCTTTCTTTGGGACAAAGGCTGAAGTTACCTCCTGGAGGTGGAGAGACAAATGAGGGAGCTGAACCCCTTCCTTCCTCCCGACTATCATTCCTGTTCCTCTGAATGAAATTCCTATTCTGCCTGGAGAGATAACAAAACCCTTACTTCATGACCTTGTGGTCCATTCCAGCCCCCTCACACCTCTTTCTCTTCTTACCAAGAACAAATAGCTGCCAAGGGTGGGGGGGGGGGAGGGAGCGGAGGGAGGCAGCAGAAGGCTCAGGAAGAGGCCCCAGGGCAAGGCAATGCTTTCCCTCCCTACAGGTCAGACTGGTCACATTGCTCTCAGGGGCTCTTTTCTTTATCAAGAGAAACCTGAAAACAAGCCAGTTTGGGAGCGCCTGGCGGGCTCAGTCGGTAAAGCTTGTAACTCTCAATCTTGGGATCCTGAATTCAAGTCCAATGCTGGGGGAGGGTATACGTTATAAATAAATAAATAAATAAATAAATAAATAAATAAATAAAAAACCAAGCCAGTTTTCAGTTTTATTTACAAATTCCTCTTGTGCAAGGGCTGGGTGTGGCGAGGGAGAGACTGACTAGAAGCTTAACAACAACAGCAGCAAAAACAATAATAATAACTCACATTTATTAAGCACAGACTATGTATTCTGTATGCTTTATCTGTTTTTTTGTCCTATAATGCTCAGAATAACTCTGTAAGATCAACATTATTATTAGCCTCATTTTACAGAAAACTATTTTATTAGTTTATTTATATTTATTATTAATGCAGATATTATTAGCATAGGAGTTTTACAGAATTATTATCATTAAATTATTAGCAGCACAGAGTTTTAAAAAAAATTTTTAACATTTATTTTTTTTTTTTTTTTTGAGAGACAGAGACAGAGCATTAGCAGGGGAGGGGCAGCGAGAGAGGGAGTCACAGATTTCCAAAGAAGGCTCCAGGCTCTGAGCTGTCATCACAGACCCCGATGCGGGGCTCGAACTCATGAACCACATGATCGATCATGACCTGGGCCGAAGTCAGACGCTTAACCGACTGAGCCACCCAGGTGCCTCATAGCAGCACAGAATTTTTATTGTAACTATTATTAGCATAGAAATTATTGACATGTAGAAATTATTAGTAAAGAAAATAGTGTAAGTACTACTATTTTGTGCAGAAGTTATTGTTTCTGTAGTACAGAAATTAGTACATAAGTAGTATCATACTATTATTATAATGTAGAAATTATTAGTACGGAAACTAGTTTCAGTGCAATTATTGTAGTACAGAAATGAATTACTATTATGATTCAGAAATTACAAGCACAAACGTGATGCCAGTACTATTCTTATAGTATAGAGATTATTAGCACAGAAAATAGCATCATACTATTACTGTTGGCTCCCTTTTTCAGAAAACTGAGCTTAGGGAGGTTAGGCAAACTTCCCTAAGCTTACCGAGTTAGCGGTGGGGCTAGCTGAGTTCTTAACTCTTAACTATGAGTCAGCCATCACTCTCATGGCCTGAACTTCCCTCCTGGGCAGGCGTGAGTGTGGGAGGGTGAGGGGGGGCCCTGGAGAAACAATCATACAGACTGGAGAAGAAACAGCTCCTGGCACATTCTGGTGACTGGAACCAACAGGGAAATGGGTAACTAATTCACCTGGGAAATGGTCCCACCGTCCTGTGTTAGGAAGAAAGAAACCATCTTACAAGGCAGGAATGAGGCGCCCGGGGCTGGTTCAGTTGGTAGAGCAGGCAACTCTTGATCTCAGGGTTGTGAGTTCAAGCCCCACGTTGCGCCTAGAGATTACTTGAGGGCGGGGGGGAAAGAAAGGGAAAAAAGTCAGAAATGAGTTGGAACTAGGGTGCCTAGGTGGCTTGGTAGGCTGGGCGTCCAACTCTCGGTTTCAGTGCTGGTCACGGTCTCATGGTACATGGGATAGAGCCCCACGCTGATAGCAGGCCTGCTTGGGATTCTCTCTCTCCCTCTCTCTCTGCCCCTCCCTGCTTGTGCTCTCTCTCTCTCTCTCAAATAATAAACAAGCAAACAAACAAACAAATAAATGTTTTTAAAAAAGAAATGAGTTGGAACAATGTTGCATTCAAGCTCAAGCAACAGGGGTTTCTCCAGTATAGATTTTACACTTCATTCATATTTTACATTTATATTCTACACTACATTCATACAAATATTCATATTCAATTCATACATATTCATTTTGCTTTTGACAGTGATGTGAATTATATTAGCTTTACAGTTACTTTATTTTTGAGTTTTGCTCAATGAATGAGCTCAGATCTCATTCCCATAGGTCAGGGAGGAGCATGGGTCTGGCACAGAGCACAGGCTGAGATTTGCTTTGGGCACCATCGCCGGGGTTGCAGACATCCAGAGGGAGGTTCTTCCCAGGTGAGGCTGTGGGGAGCCCAGAGCTGGACTCCAAGAGCTCGAAGGAGACACAGGATGGACCTCGGTCTGCAGCAGAAACAGAGTGGCATGTGCACATCTTCCAAGCAGAGACCAGTGGAGCGCCCACTGAGGAAAGTGTACAAACCACTCAGCCAGGAGCACGACTGCAGGAGGAGATTACTCAGAGTACTAACGGGAACTTCTACAGCAGTCCTCAAATTCAACAGACTCAACACAACCGCACTGCTTTGAAAGAGGACCTCAACTACTCCATTTTGACCTCTGACTGTACTTTCTGATTGATAAACAAGCCAAGAGGGGAACAGAAATTACCCCCTCAAGCAATAACGACTGTCCTGAGCCGGGAAGACCCTGCAAGACTGACACCTAGGCAATGGTCCACCTGACCTGTACAGCCCACCTGCATGTCCCCACCAGCCTCTGTCCCACATTCTCCTTGCATAAGTCCACCCCTTGCCATCTCTCTGTACCCCTTTATGCAACAAATACATAGTATTTATCCTGTGCAGGACGCTGTGCACCTACTAAGTCCTTGAGTCTTTGTAATGACCCCATCGAGTACATTTCAAATAGCCATAGCTTAGAAGATATTGGAATGAACCCAAAGTGTGTTGGAACAGTTCAAATTTAAGATGTTACCATACTGGAAATTACATTTTTTGCAACTACTTGCACGCCTGGTGAAAATTTTCAGATAACTTAAAAATGTACATAGGGGTGTGTTAGTTTTTCAAAATTCTCTGTGCGGTAAACAGTTAAAGAGTTTATAACTCACTGTCCCAGACTTCTGCAGATGTCTGCTGTCTTCTGGTGTTGGCCTCTGAAATAAATTCCTTTCTTGTTTCCCCACCCCTCGTCTCTCTGCCTTTAGGTGTTGTCAGCAGCCAGTGGGCCAGACCTGGTCTGTTGGGGGCCCCTGTAGCCAGGTTTTCTTGCACCCCTGCACCCAGGTTACGATTACTCCTTCAGAGCAGGGGACAAGCACAGGTATAGCCCAAGTTGCTGCCCTCTATCCCGCACAGAGAGGAGATGACCTCCATCCACCAGAGGAATACAGTGTTGTCTCTGTATCTCTCCTCCATCCATGCCTCTGGGTGGAAGCCCTCCACTGGATGCAGCCCTCCATCCAGTGAGCAGGAAGCAAATAGGGGAAAGAGAGACCATCCCGATGATAAGAAAGGGGAAGAATGGGGAAGAGAGAGGTAGGAGGGGTAGAGGGGAACTGGGAGGGGGAGAACTTCCAATCCGTGGGTTAGTCGCCCAGATGTGTACTTGAATCGAGCTTCTCTGCTCCTCCCTGAGTGTGGGGAGTGTGCTGGAGAAAGTCAGGGCTCCTGAGTAGAAAGGAGGTTGCAGTTTGTAATATGAAGAGGTAAGGTTGGAAGTTCATGGCAGATGGTTTCGCATTTATGATGGAGAAGGAGATTTCGTTTTGTTGGAAACAGAAAAGACTTGCTGGAGCATCATGGATCTGAGAAGCAGTTTAGGGGTATTTGTGAAGGGGAAGCTGTTTCTTCCGGTCTGAATTCAGGTTCCTATCCCTGAGGCTGGTCTCCAGACCCATCAAGAGACCGTTCCAAAAACACAGTGTTACGGTTACCCTTCTCTGAACTTTCTCTGCTGCCATCTGCTCCAGAGTGGCCTGAGGGGAGTCTCTAGGCATCCAAGGGGTGCACTCAGCAGAATCACCTTGGGCCTTTCTGGACTTTCCTCTGTCTAGCATTAAAATTAGCCTTGAACCTGTTGAGAAGGTCCTTCCCTACGCCCCTTGCAGAGAGAAAAATCAATCAAAAATGAAAAAGTAAGAAAACTCAAACATTCCTACCCTCTGTTTGAACCATATTACCTTGGGTGAGGTAGATTCAGATCAAGAGAGAGCAACCGGAAAGAGTGTTACAGTTTTGTTACACCCAGAGCTCCCTAGGGAGAAACAGCCTGTCTCCCAGGGCCACTCAGGGGGAAGCACCAGGGTCAGTCATGAGGCAGGGGGAACGGTAGGCAGGCACCTTGTGGTTTCCGCAGGAAGGGACAGCTGAGGAGGGTAAGAAGGTTAGGACTGGTTAATTTGGATAATTTCAGGCAGCTCTGGGGCATAGGGGCTGTCCCTCCTTGGCTGGTACCTGGCCCTGAGGAGATTAGGGAGGGTAGACAGGGGCTGAGTGTAAGAGTCCAATAAGGGAGGTGATCGAGGTATGGATTTAATTGTCTGCTCACGAAGGGGGACTGATTGGCCTCTAGCCAGGCACTCAAACTGAGTCAAGATGGCATTTTAAAGACCTATATTACACCTTGTGAACCTGGGAATGAATACCTCATTTCCTTATTTTAGGGGACATAAACGTGGGAACGTATAAAAGTCTCTCCACTGAAGCCTAAATTGGCGGAGTTCTAAGCCATTGCTAGCCGTTCTTTATTTGCATGCAAGATTTCTTGTTGGGGTGCCTGGGTGGCTCAATCGGTCGAGCTTCTGACTCTTCATTTCAGCTCAGGTCATGATCTCGTGGTCGTGAGTTCAAGCCCTGCATTGGGCTCCGTGCTGAGCGCGGAGCCTCAGATTCTCTCTCCCTCTCTCTCTCTCTTTCTCTCTCTCTCTCTCTCTCTCTCTCTCTCTTTCCCTCTGCCCCTCTCCCCCTCTCGTGCTGTCTGTCTCTCAGAAGAAAAAAAAAAGAGTTCTTGTTTGAGCCATTGGTAGACAGCAGTCTCCACTTCTCAGGAAGTGTCCTGCAAACAGCTTCCGCCCAGGAGTTTCCATTACGTAGAGAAGGGAGAGATGGGGGTCAACAGCTGTAAGGCTCTGACGGGTAGAACAGTGGCTTTCCCAAAGATGTCCACATCCTGCCCCTGGAACTTGTGACTGTCATAGCACATGGCAAAGGGGGATTACGAGTGCAGATGCCATTAAGTTTGCTAATCAGGAGATCTCGAGAGGGGGCCAATCTAAGCACAACAATCCTTAGAGGTGGCAGAGGAAGGCAGAGAGAAGATCAGAGAGATGCCATCTGAATAGGACTTGATCCACTGTTGCTGCCTTTGAAGATGGAGGAAGGGGCCACAATGCAAAGACTTCAGGCAGCATCTAATAAATAGCTGGAGAAGAAAAGGGAAAGGAGACTTTTCTGAGGCACCAAAAAGGAACGTAGCTCTCCCAGTATCTTCATTTAAGACCTATGAGGCCAATATCGGACCTCTGGACCACAGAACTGTAAGATAATAAATGGTGCCATTTTAAGCCACCAAATTCATGGTTATTATTATTTTTTTATGGCAGCAACAGGAATAGTAAGAAGACTGAGAAGTGTTTAGCTGTCCTTGAGCGGGAGTTGGTCCCTATTCAGAACCATTCTCTTGTATTTCTTGTTCTCAACATTTTCAGTACCAAAGATTTGTTTTTAAGCAGAAATGGATTTCCTAAGGGACATTCAGTAGCTTATAGAATCTCTGGAAGGACCATAGACCAGGCTCTGGAGCACACAGCCAGGAACAATGCCCAGCCATGACATGGGGCTGCTTTTCTGAAACATTTTTTTGTTTTTTGTTTTGTTTAGTTTTGTTTTGTTGTGGTGGTTGTTTTGTTTTGTTTTGTTTTGTTTTTATAGAGAGAGCAAGAGAGAGCGTGAACAGAGGAGGGGCAGAGAGGAGAGAGGGAGAGAGAATCTTAAGCAGTCTCCCTGCTCAGCACAGAGCCTGATACAGGGCTTGGTCTCACGACCATGAGATCATGACCTGAACTGAAATCTAGAGTCGAACGCTTAACCAACTGAGCCACCAAGTGGCCCTGCTTTTCTGAAACATTTTTTAAAAATCTATTCATTTACTTTGAAAAAGACAGGAAAAGGAAAAACAGCAACAATGTGTGCTTTAGTAAGCGGGCCACAGGGGCTCAGTTCTACTGGAGATGGTCTGGGAAACAGTACAAGCCCCACAGTTGTCTCGCCAGAGGATGGGGGACTGGGACTTTCCCCCCCCCACTGCTTCTTGTTCCCCTTGGGTTGAGGGTTGACCCTGAAGGATTCACCTGCCTCAGTTCCAGGTTGTGCCTAAGAAACGGGGTTTAGCAAATTCCTTTGTGCCATAGAAAGCCCTCTGGCTGGGAAGCAGAGGGACATATCATTTGAGGTGTAAAGTCTTGAGCATGGCAGAAACTGTGACCCACAGCTGTAAGCAAACTCAAACAGGAAAGAGGGGATGTGGCGTGGGGCATCAACGTCACCTGCTACAGTCCTTTCTAAGATTTACAGCCGGCATCTTGCCACCCCTTGCCATCTCTCTGTACCCCTTTACACACACCATAGTATTTATCCTGTGCAGGACACTGTGCACCTGCTAAGTCCTTGAGTCTTTGTAATGACCCCATCGGGTACATTTCAAATAGCCATAGCTTAGAAGATATTGGAATGAACCCAAAGTGTGTTGGAACAGTTCAAATTTAAAATGTTACCATACTGGAAATTACATTTTTTGCAACTATTTGCACGCCTGGTGAAAATTTTCAGATAACTTAAAAATGTACATAGGGGTGTGTTAGTTTTTCAAAATTCTCTGTGCGGTAAACAGTTAAAGAGTTTGTAACCCGCTGCCCCAGACTTCTGCAGATGTGTCTTCCCCAGGTGATGTGCCCCGAATCACTACGGAGATTGATGGGGGATGGGGGAGTGTGTGCCGAAGCAGGGGAGCTTCCATCGGTACCCAGAAAGAATCCTGGGAAATAACTTAAAGGAAAATCAAAACGAGAGACTCTATAGATAGAAAGTGAGTTCAGCTTGCTGAAGGTCCAGATGGATGAGTGCTGAATTACCAGGCTGTGCTCTCCAGCATCCTGATTTGCTCCCTCCCAGAGTCTGTGGAAGCTGAGTCAGTGACTTGAATACCATCCCAACCTGTCATCTCCCCTTTTATATTAACTTGATTTTCTTAATGTCGCCTTCTCAAGCTCTAAGTGTTAAACTTACGCTATGATTAATATAGCAACGTAAAAAAAAGGACAAAAGGCTCATTCTATTTTACCAGGAATGCATTAAGCAAGGGGACACTTTTTTTCTGTTCTAGGGAACCAAATGAACGTCACAGCATAAGCTTCAGAGCACAAGCACATTGAGGTGTGAGGTACTTCTGAGACTGTCTTGAGAAACCAGCTGCAGAGGTGAGGCAATGAACAGTGACAACAGGAAATCCACCTTATGTAGAAAAGAGATGCCTTGAGTGCAGTTTATCTGAACTGATTTTTACAACCAGTCAAATTCATTAGCTGTAACTCTACCTTTCCCCTTTCAGAAAAAATACTCTCAAACTTACAGGGACAAGCAGGTTGGTTTTATGGTCTTTCTTGAATCCATTCTCTTTCATGGTGAGTTAAGAAAGCTTAGACAGGTTTAGAGAATTTTGGAATTATTTCAACCAAAGTTGCAAAAGTGCTTCTCAAGGCTGGTACAGTATTCACTTCTGTTCACGTATTCAGCTATTTTTTCCTCCGAATATTGCTCATGTGAACACTAGGCCTGGTAGAAAACCCTTAATGAACACCTTTTCTTGCTCTGATTCCTTTTTCTTTTAAAAAAAAAAATTTTTTTTTTAACGTTTATTTATTTTTGAGACAGAGCGAGACAGAGCATGAACAGGGGAGGAGCAGAGAGAGAGGGAGACACAGAATCTGAAACAGGCTCCAGGCTCTGAGCTGTCAGCACAGAGCCCGACGCGGGGCTCGAATTCACAGACCATGAGATCATGACCTGAGCCGAAGTCGGACGCTTAACCGACCAAGCCACTCAGGCGCCCTCTGATTCCTTTTTCAAACCTGGTAACATAAGGGTAAGAGCTTGGTCTTTGAAACCAGGCAGGCATGAGTTTAAACATAGGATTTATCACTTGTTTATTAGTTGTGAAGGTTGGCTCATGTACAGTGGGGGAGATAGTTCCTTCTCACAGGACTGCTGTGAGGAACCATGTGTGCAAAGAGCCCAAAACACTGGTATATAATAGATGGTGGCCGATATCATGATGGTCATCATTATCCTTTGGTCTGAAATTTGGTTTTGGAATGGACCAAAATAGACTGGCTTAGGGGCAAATCTTATGCAGAAGACTGATATAAATCTTTTGCCTGGTTTTATCTCCAGTTATAAAGTCAGAAGCTGATACTCTGATTTTAGATCAGTACTGGTAGGTTTCATTCCTGAAATCCTTTCAGTGTGATTAACTTCAGATTATAAAACATTTATAACCACCATCTTACTTGATTCTCTTAAAAACCTACCAGTTAACCAGGACAAATACTATTCTTCTTCTTCCCATTTAAGGAAGTGGACAGTAAGATGAAGAGATACTAGATAACTCTCACCTTTGTGCCTTTGCTCTCTCTCTTTCCTTTCTAAGAACTGCCCCGAATTCCTTTTCCATGTGTTAAATAACCACATGTTCATTAGGGCCCATTTTAAGCTTTCCTCTCCTCTTTTCAGAGGAAGGGAACTCAGTCTTTTCTGACCTTCTGTAGTGCTCAAGGTTTGGACTCTATAATATCAGTTTATTACTGTGTCTTTTCTTTCTTCCCAGTGACTTCTTGTTTGTCTTTTAAACTCTGGCCAGAAAGACAAAAAAACAAAAAAACAAAACCAAAAAAACCCAAAAAACAAAAAACCTAGGCTAGGTTTTTATGCTCCTTAAATACATTCCGGGTCTCACTAGCCGGACCGCTTTTCTCTTCACACACCCCAGGGCAGAGCTGGACTCAAAACAAGTGCTTGTATATACTTGATTGATTCACAGCGAGTGTGCCTAAAACGATGGCCCAGAAAGCCCATTGCAGGATAAAAATGGAGAATCACTCCTTGGGGACTGCCCTCTAAGAAGCAGGACAAAAATGTTCCTGCTGAGAAGTTGAAATGCAAAAAGCAAACCTAAGCACAATGCTTATATGCAGCTTCTCGTGCTGATTCTGGCAATATCCATCATACCCCTGTAAGTTTGTAGGACCAGGTTACACCTGGAGTCACAGTGTCCCCTAGTCATATCACTGTGACCGTGTGTAGGTGGGGACATCCTTCTGTGGCTTTATGGCACTTTGTCCTTCCTGCAGTGATGAGAATTAACTTCATATTGTCTAGAAAATTAAACAACTGTTAACTGAGGGAAGCTAAATAGCGACTGATATTTTTGGAGGCTCTCTTGAATTAGGACAGCTGAGTTTAATGGAAAAATAAACATGTTTCGAACTGAATATCTGTTGCATATTGTTGCATACTGAGTACCAGCCTAGAGAGAATTTTCCCTCTTGTTTCTTCCTTTTTATCACATTTCTTCCTGGTTGTTTATATGACTTACTATGTCATCAGATAGATATTCCTTATAAATTCCAAATGGCAAGGCATTACTGGAGTTCTTTTAGAAGACAAAATTCCAGATTTTTTCCAATGATTCCAAAGAAGAGGTTTCCTATCTCCTGACCCACTGTTTCTTATGCAGTGAAGAATACAAAGTTCTTGAAGACTCCCATTTGCTAAGTTCTGGTGTGGTCCTGTGCTCCAGGTAAATGCTTCTGTTTCTTTAATAGGCATACACGTCAACTAAGGATCTTGTTAAAATGCAGATTGTGTTCACTAGATCTGGTGTGGGACCTGTAAATCTGCATCTGAACACAGAAGTGGTGCTGGGGTCCTGATCCACACACTTGGTCGTTGGGGATCAATGTAGGGCAGGTGCCTGGGGGCTTGGTCAAAGATTCTTCGTGGGAGCAGATGTGGTCTCCATCCCTGGAAGTCAGAAAGGCCCTTCAGGTCCCAGATGGCCCAGCTTTAAAACAAGACGAACTGGGGAATACTTGGGTTTCTGAAGGAAAATGGGTAGCTGCTTCTCAGGATGGAGTAGGAAACCACAACTGACTGGGAGCTTTACCTGGTGCTGCATCTGACTTTTCGCATTTGCTTTCCTCACAGCATCTTCTCCTGAATTGTTGCTCTTTTGTCTAAAACGTCAATCAAAACACTTGCTGGTAAATATGCCCTCCATGGTCTTCAGTGCTTGGCTATATCTTACACTGATTGTTGGCCTATACCTGGAGGTTTTGATCCTGCCTGGGAAAAAGTTTTAAAGTCTTTAAGCTCTTTTCTTTGGGGAAAGATTGTCTAAACCAGCAAACCTTGTCTGTCTGCCTATCTATCTATCTATCTATCTATCTATCTATCTATCTAGATATCTATCTCTGCTTTATTTTGTTTTTGAATGTTTATTTATTTTTGAGAGAGAGAGAGTGTGGGAGAAGGGCAGAGAGAGAGGGGGACAGAGGATCCCAACCGGGCTCTTGAGCGGACAGCAGTGAGCCTGACTCAGGGCTTGAACTCACAAACCTTGTGATCATGACCTGAGCTGAAGTCAGCCACTCAACCCATTGAGCCACCCAGGTGCCCCCCATTTACCTGTGCTTTAACTTCATGTTCAGGCCAAGAAAGGAAAAGAAAGTTTATAGTGGCTGTATCTTCAAAAACAAAGCAAGTTGAGGCACATAACGTGTTCAATGTATACTTTTTTTTAAAGGTAAAATTCAAATAAAATAAAATTAGCCATTTAAAAGTGTACAGTTTCGTGGCATTTAGTACATTTACAGTGTTGTCCAACCACTACCTCTGTCTAGTTTCAGAAAATAGTTAATGTATAACTTTCGAAAGCTGTGTGAAAGCAGAGAGGACGTGGGCAATTCAGAAGAAATTTCTGTCGCTTATTGAATTCACTAGGCAATTTACTGACTCTTGCAATTGTAAATTTTTTAACTATATGAGTATCTTTTCACTTTGTTTTTTTTTTTTATTTGCCATTATTTGGTAATGCTAATAATAATGAAAATATCAGCTATTATTTATGGAATGCCTACTATATGCCAGACACTTCACATATATTTTCTTCTTGAGGACTCAGAACCTAATGGAAAAGGTATTATTACTAACATTTGATAGAAAAGGATGCTGAAGCTCAGAGATTTCAATTAACTTGCCCAAGGCCACACAGCTATCAAGTGGCAGAGCTGAGGCTTAATCCAAGCCAGTCTCTCAGCAAGCATAAAATTGGACACATGCAGATTCGAGATCTAATACTTTGAAACAAGGAATGAGAGGAAGCTAACAAAATACTAGAAATCTTCATAAAACTGTTCAATATTAAGGAGTTTTTACTGGAAATTTTTCATATAATTTAAGGGACTTCATTTAATTATTCACCTCTTAGGATTTTAAAATCATGATTTGTAACTATGACCTCCTTTCCCTTGCAGTTACTGGTTACTCTCCTTTTACTGAAACACTACTATCAGAAAAGAAACCTGCTCTGCTGTCTTTTATTTAAAAAAAAATTTTTTTTTCAACGTTTATTTATTTTTGGGACAGAGAGAGACAGAGCATGAACGGGGGAGGGGCAGAGAGAGAGGGAGACACAGAATCGGAAGCAGGCTCCAGGCTCCGAGCCATCAGCCCAGAGCCTGACGCGGGGCTCGAACTCACGGACCGCGAGATCGTGACCTGGCTGAAGTCGGATGCTTAACCGACTGCGCCACCCAGGCGCCCCTCTACTGTCTTTTATTTTAAAAACAGAAAAACAAAACTAAAAACCTCCTTTGACTTCCACTTCATGCCTGTGGCTACCTTCCCATTTTTGTGCTCCCCTTCGCTGCGCAACTCCTGGAAAGCATTGTCTACCATCACTGCTTCTGCACCCAACTCCCATTTGTTCCTCAACCTGCTCTGACAGAGATCCCGTCCCCACCACTCTGCCGAAACAGCCCTCAAGACGGTCACCAATGGCTTCCGTGTTGCCAAATCCATCACTCACTTTTTGGGCCTTAACTGTGCAGCAGGCTTTGACCCAGCTGTCTATCAGGTCAACACCCTTCCTGAAACTCTTCTTTTGCCTTTGGTGTCACCAGACTCTCCCGGTCCTCTTCCAGCTACACGAGCTCCTTCTTCTCAGTCTTCTCTCCTGGTTCTTGTTTCTTATGTCTGGGCAACTGGTTTCTCCTTCTCTGCCTCAGGACTTGCTTCCAGGACCCACACAGTTCCCCATCTTTTTGTCTTCCCTAGATGCTCTCATCCATTCCTGTGGCTTTAAGTACCTTCTCTATGGTAATGCTAAACCAATGATATCAAACTTCAGTCTCATACCCAGCTACCACCTTGATATTTATTCTTAGAAATTTAATAGGCATCACATACTTAATACATCTGAAACTGAGCTCTTGATTTCTGCCCCTAAACCTGCTCCTCCCACAGAGCTCTTCATTTCATAAATGGCATCATAATTTATCCAGTGACTCAGATTAAAAACAACGACAACAACCTTGATTTCTCTTTCCTCTATCCTTAACTAATTCATGACCTTTACATTATATCCAATGTCAGTCCACTTGTGTTGCTCACCATCTCCCGTACAACCATTGTAATCCAAGCCATCATTATGCCTCACTGCTACAGTAGCCTTGAAACTAGTTTCTCGGCTTTCTCTTGTGCCCTCATATAATTCATTCTCCAAATAGCCACCAGAGCAAATTAGATCAGGTTACTCCTCTGCTTAAAACTGTCCTTTGATTCCCATCTCAAATAAAACCAACACTCTTTACAGTGGCTTTCAAGGTCCCACATACACTGCCTTCTGAATTCACCTAGTATCCTGCTCCCTTCCTCTCTAAGTTCTTACCCCACCAGCCTTCTTCCTAGTCCCCAAGTATGCCAAGACCCTTCTTTCCTGGTGATTCCTTCTGCCTGCAGTTCTCTTCTCCTGAATTTTCCCATAATTGACCTTAGATCACCCAGGTGTCGAATACTACCTTCTTAGAGAAGTCCATACCAACCATCCTTTCTAAAGGATGCCTTTAGAAAAGTGCCTCTCACTATGCTATGGCTTTTTTGTTTTCTCCATGATCCTTATCACTATCTAAAATTGCTTTGTTTGCTTGGGGCACCGGAGTGGCTGAGTCGATTAAGCCTCTGACTCTTGGTTTCGGTTCAGGTCATGACCTTGTGGTTCACGAGATTGAGCCCGCATTAGGCTCCACACTGACAGCGTGGATCCTGCTTGGGATTCTCTCTCTCCTTCTCTCTCTGCCCCTCCCCCACTCATTCTCTCTATCCCTCCCTCCCTCCCTCTCTCTCTCAAAATAAATAAATAAACTTTAAAAAACTTGTCTTGATATTCTTGAAAAAAATTGCTTTGCTTGCTTATTTATTATTTTCTCCCCTTAAAATATGAGCTCCTTGAGGGCATACTCATGTTCTACTACTATATCCCCTTTGCCTAAAATACTGCCTAACACAGTCTAGGTAATCAACAGATGAGGAAATTGAGGCTCAAAAATATTTAACGGCTTTCCCCAAATCATCCAGTTAGTAAGAGAAAGAATAAAGCCAAAATTTAAACTCAGATCTTTTGGTTCTGAATCCTAGAGTCCTTCTGTTACATGACAATTCATGTAATTTATTTTCAGCAGGCAAATTATTTCTATTATCTGAGTTACGGAAAAAGATCCCCTGACTTTTTGTTATTTGTAATGCTTATAAAAAGCTAACTAAAATGATTTTTTTTCTTTTCCCATGCTCTAAAACATTATTATAATTCACACACACACATACATATCATACCTTAAGTGAATATTCAATGTATCTGGAAAATATTTTGTATTAATAAAATAGGCTTCACCTTAACTATTTTATTTTTAGTGAGTCAAAGCTGGCAGGAAAAGCCATATACTGATTTTTTTTTGTCAGAAAGTTATTAAAATATATCTGGAACATTTTACTATGCAGTCAATGGGTTTGTGTTCTTTTTTGAACAAAATTAGTTTTCAAATTAGTATCTTAAGTCCTCTGAGAAAGGTTTCACAATGCCTTCTCAAAAGGAAGAATTATAGTTTGCTAACCACACATTTTGAATGTGCCCTAAATAGAAATACAGAAATTATGTCCTAGGAAGAAAGGCAGCAATAAGGCTCTTAAATAAATAACCTGAGGACTTTTAAAATAATAGGTACATGTATTTTAAAAATACTCCCAAGATTTTTCCTCATAAATTTGGATTCTTTTATTTTTTATTTGCATCAAAGAAAAAATGTACTTAGTTTAGAAAGTCAAATATGCTTATACTGATATTTCTTGATCTTTTGCTGTTAGACGTTATTGACTTCCTGGTATGGATTTCATTTTCTTAGATGCCTCAAACTGTTTTCTTCTCCCCCAACCTTCTCAATATAGTGACATAACAATTTTTGATTAAACCAATAGTGAGTGTTTACACTATATCTGTTCGCAGCTGAGCCATGGATGATAGTACAACTTTCTGGTTTTTATCTCTGGCATTAATAATTGCCTGTTTTGTCCATTGGTTTCATTCTTTTTTGCACCACCCACTAGTTCACCTACAAACGTTCTGACGGAATTAGAATTCCTCTCACTGTGGTCAAACGTATCAAGTAATCTGTTTCTCTCTCTCTCTCTTTCTCTCATTTTCTTGGGCATGCCCTCCCTGTGGGGCTCTACTTTTTGCTTCAGTCTGCACTGGGTGCTTTTGTTTTTTAATGTTTATTTATTTTTGAGAGATAGGGATAGAGAGTACAAGTGGGGGAAGGGCAGAGAGAGAGAGAGAGAGATGGAGACAGGCAGATATAGAGGGGAACAGAGGATCCAAAGTGGGCTCTGTGCTGACAACAGACAGCCCTATACAGGGCTGCAACTCATGAACCGTGAGATCATGACCTGAGCCGAAGTCAGATGCTTAATTGACTGAGCCATACAGGCACCCCGAGCACTGGCTGCTCTTTATAAGACCTGCCGGACACCAGTCCTGTGATGTCCTTTTATCATACTCCTAAGAATTCTTTTTGCCATTATCTTGAAGTGGATTTTTATTTCTTTTTAGTTTCTCAAATGGTTTACATTTCTCAGTAGAATCCTGAGAAAGGGTGTATATGGGGTACATTTTTGGGAATTAGCATGTGTGAAAATGTCTTTATTTTGCCCTCAGACTTGATAGATAGTTCAGCTGAGTGTAGAATTCTACAATGGAAATAAATCTCTCAGAATTTTAAAGGTACTCATATTTATTTCACTGTTGCTGTTGAGAAGTCTGATGTCATTCTGACTCCTGATTCTTCATATATGATATACTTAGAGTCTGGAAGATTTTATGATTCTCTTTATCTTTAGTGTTATGAAATTTCAAAATGAATTGCCTTGGTATGGTCTTTTTTATTCACTTGGCCAGATATTTGGTAGTTCTGTTCAGTCGAGATACTTATGTCCTTCAGTTGTAAGAATTTTTTTTTTTTTACAATGTCTACAACTTTAAGGGGCTTAGTATAACAGTCTTATTGGTGTCCCACCCTTCAATATTGCTAATAAAAATGCCTGTGTTGAGGGTTTCAAAAAACTTTATCATTTTCTCTTTTTAAACTGAGTCAAAGAAATGCTGATATCTCTTGTGCAGATTTTCCTATGGATAACATTATTATTTTCTCCCCTTGGAAAAAAGGTAGACTCTTCCTTGGAGAAGGCAGTGCCAAATTGATTGTTAAGGTCAGATACTGGGTTGGGTTTTAATCATACAATGAATTAGCAAAAATTTTGTTTTTGTCATTGAAACCTGTCCAAACCAGATATGCTGACTGTTAAGTACTGGAATTATCAAATTTTGTCTCCATGGGTAAAATAAAATAATTGAACCAATAGTACTTAGTCGTTCTCTCTTCTGACGGGATTTGGGAGAAAATAAACCAGGAAAAGCTGAGCCATAACTTCTGAGGTAAGAGATGTGGGCAGAGATACTGATCAGGAACAAGACCACATCCTCTCCTGATGCTGAGAACAGGGTAGCAGGTGGAGGAAAGAATCATGGAGGGCAAAACCCAGGTCAGGTGGTAAGACTAGGGAGGTGAAAGTCTTCCTCATTCTGGTGATGCTTTGAAATCTTATTTTATAGTTTGTGAGAATAAATACAACAACTGAAGGCAGGGACCAGATAACTGTGGTGTTGGTGGCAGCGGTGGTGCCATTGACTCCACAGTCATTGCTAGCTACATTCATGCTCAGAGATGTCCATTGTGAGGAGAATGACTTCAGCTGGCAGGAGGAGGAAGGAGGATGGACCAGTGATGGATCCATCTTTCCCATGGCACCAAGTACATAGGCCTGTTTTGTTTTGTTTTGTTTTTAAGAACCTGGGTAGATACTTAATTTGGCTGCATCATGTAGGTAGGGCAGGAAGGAGTCATATATATAAGGCAGAAGATGTACTGTGACAATTTCACTTATTGTTCATAGAGAAGAGAGACCTTGGAATTTGTGTTAGGTGTAGCCAAAAACGATCCAGGATACTGAGAGCTGTACGTACATTTGACTAGGACGTTGATAGCTACATGCAAAGGAAAGGGATGGTTTGGGGGTGTGACTGACACCAGAAGGATAATTAGAATTGTTCCAAGACAAGCAACATGAGTAATAGTGTGAAGAACCAGTCAACCAGATTAATTACCAAATTGTGTCTCCCTATATAAGATAAAAGAGTTGAGCCGGTATTAATTAAACCTCCACTCTTCTGATTGGGTCTTGGGAGAAAATACTAACAATAAAATTTAAATGACATTAGATATAATAAATAATATTAAAATAGTAACTAAAATGTTATTCAAAAATTTTTACATGAGTTAATGCCTTTGATCTCCATTAGAACCCAGCAAGGTAGGCACTACATTACCCCTGTTTTACAGATGATGAAACTGTCTCAAGGAGAGGTTAAAGAACTTGCCTCAGCACATACCATTAGTTTCTAGGAACTTCACAGCATGGATTCCCCCTAAGGAAAATAAGAATGTGTCAAGGTTATGATTTATGATTCTAAGGGGGAAGAGAAAGCTATTTCCTGAGTCCATAGTGATGATAACCTAATTACACGACTGTTTGGGTCTCCTGCTCCTGATAGAAAACCCTACAACCATTTATATTGCCTAGAGAAATCTGTTACATATGCATTAAATACATTGAAGTGTATCCAAATATTGGAGGGGATATGAAGAGGATTATAGTTGATATTTCTCTTTTAAGAGCAATTGCATAATATTAATTTTAAGTGCAGAATATGTATGTCTACTAATTAAGACGTTTGCAAAGTATATACCTCTAAATACCTTTTGCTGGCAAGCATGTGCTCGTAAAGAACTTGCTTTAGTTTCATTATTTAAGAATATACTCAAACCTCAAAACATTTTTGGCTCTGTATGTTTCAAACTAAGGATTCTTTCATCAGATTCATTTGGAAAATTACACTAAATCTTGACTCTTTCGCTAGTACAGACCTGGGATGAAGGTGTAAGGAATCAGATAGACTGCTAACATTAATTTGCTCTTTCAAAATAATTTTTTTAGTATGTTATTATTCATATTCTTTGATACGTGCTCTCCTTGGGGGAAGAGAATGGGGAAAAAGAATACTATTTATTTAGGTCTCACTGTGACACACATTTTACACACTGAAATTTGTGATACATTTTCCCTCTCTAGTCTCATGTGGTCATCAAGAGACCATCTAGCAGGTGGTTAAAGCATAGGGTGGCATTTGAGGTGCCCATACGTAAATTCCAATTTCAGTGCTTAACAGCTTTGGGATCTTGGACAAGCCAAATAATGCCTCTAAACCTCAGTTTTACTTATGAATTATTGTAAAGAAGAAATGAAATACTATAGGTAAAGCATTTAGCACAGGGCCTGACATACAAACATTGGCCATTTGTACCACCAAGGTCAGGGCCAGTAAGGACAGGATTCTGTAAGGACAGGATTGACAATCCTGATTTTTCCTTCACCCAGCTTCACTGTGGTTTGTTGTGGCACTTTTACCATAACATGTATGTTGTACGTACTGTCACATAGTGGGTATTGTTTCTTTTTTGTTGTTGAACAGAAGTGAAAGTTGTCTTTTAATTCTCCTACCTGTGAGGATCACTGTCCAATAATGTGCTACTCGGCAGGGATGCTGAAACAAGAGCATCAGCTTATGTGGGACTTCATTGTCTGGACTGTGGTATCATGATTAACTAGTACAAGGTAAATAAACATAAACATTTGCCGAACTATACTGAGCTAAGCCACTGTGGTATGAAACTTCAGAATAGCTTAAAAACCATGCATATATTTTTGCCTATTTTCTGATACTTGTTGGAAAGAAATATTTTTCGAAATCAATGTGCAGTGGAATTTTCTTGGCTTTCCCTTGCCACTGAACTGGGTTTTGGATGAGTTTTTTTTTTTTTTTCTTTTTCAAGATTTTATTTTTAAGTAATCTCTACACCCAACACGGGGCTCGATCTCACAACCCCAAGATCAAGAGTCATAGGTTCCACCAACTGAGCCAGCCAGGTGCCCCAGATGAGTTGGTTTTATTACAAAGTTATTCTAGAATTTCTGGCCATAAATTCGTTGGACAAATCCTCCTTTATTCCAAATTTTATTCTCTAGTGAGTAGTATTATGTTAAGGCTCAGTGACACACTATTTCAACACAATCCAGGCTGACTTTGCCCTCCTCTGTATGCCAGCAATTATCTAAGTTAAGGCACACATAACACTCCCTAAGTGAACCCTTCTAGGAAGAATCTTCCAATATATTATGCCTTCTCTGCTGGTTGTACCTTAATGGTAGTTACTTTTCATAATCCTTGTGAGAGTGATTCACCAACAAATCCACAAGCAAAACATGATTTTTGAGGGAATTAGCCAACACGTGAATGGAAACTATTAACGGAAACAAGTAAGTCAATTATAATTTACTTAAAATAGATGAAAAGCCATTATTTTTGCATGTAAAGGAGTAAAAAAGGGATTTCCTTAATTCAGTTACTATTATCAACAAAGAAAAGCCATAGAGAACGATATATATTATGTTAACTGGTTGGTAACCTAAATTTTGAATTGGTTATTAAGAAAATAGTGTCCCAAGGTCTGAACCCACCTTATGCAAGATCTTTCTTATTTGATGAAATATTTAAAAATGGAAATGGGGCACCTGGCTGGCTTCGTAGATAGAGCATGTGACTCTTGATCTCGGGGTTGTAAGTTCAAGCTCCACTGTGAGTGTAGAGATTACTTAAAAACAAAATTTTAAGGGGCGCCTGGGTGGCTCAGCTGCTTAAGCATCAGACTTCAGCTCAGGTCATGTTCTCACAGGTTTATGGGTTTGAGCCCCATGTCAGGCTCTGTGCTGACAGCTCAGAGCCTGGAGCCTGGTTCAGATTCTGCCTCTCTCTCTCTCTCTCTCTCTGCCCCTCCCCTGCTCATGCTCACTCTCTCTCTCAAAAATAAACATTAAAAAAAATTTTTAATAAAATCTTAAAAAAGAAATGGAGAGGTGGTGATGAACTTAATGGTAGAATTTAGATTGAGTTAGTACAAAATGATATATTGAGTTTTCCATTTCTTCATGACTGCAAACATATCTACAAATGCAAAGACCTTTTTGTCCTATCTTGAAAATGTTACTTGGTGCTTGAAACCTACTGATCTCATTTCTCATCTTCCCTCTACTGCCAGCTTCTCTAAAAAGGGACCCACACCCATTTCTCCAGCAGTCCATCTTTTCTTAACCCACAGCAATCTGACAACTAAAAAATACTTATGGAGATCACCAGTCACCTTCTGTTCACTAAATTTTCTTAGCTTTCTGTAGGACTGTCACCTTAAACTTTTCCACATGTGGCTTCTCTGACATTGTCCCTATGTTTCCTCTGGTTTTTCCTCATTGTTCCCTTTGTGGTAACCCTCTTCCTTTTTCTGGTCCCTATATACGGGACCATTCCTTGCAAGTCAGTCCTTTGGCACCTTTTTATTAGTGACTCTGTGCGACACCCTGTGACATACCTCATGATGGATCTTGACACCTCACTGAATTTCAAGCCTCGGTTGAGAATTGCTGACTACAAGATAAAGTGTTAACTCTCTACCCTGCAGGGCTCACCACATTATTGACCTAACTGCATTCTAGCCTTTTTACAAATACCACTTTTGACCTATACAAGTCCTTGACCTTTACCTAGATGTGCATGCCTGCTGGTCTCAGAGATGCCCCATACATCATATCTTAATGATTCAAGGTGGTGCTGAGACACAGGTAGGACCAGAATTTAGCCTTGCAATAAATCACTAAAAGGAAAAAAAAAAAAAAAACTTCCATGGTGTCTAGCACATTATACTGCACAGGTTATTTATATTTAATGACTTGTTGGTGAATAGTATGAAAGCCATCAACTTTATAAAATTGCTCTCTTAATGAAACTATTTCTGGTACCCTTTGCCAGCATAAAGTAATTTGTGATAAATCATAGCTTTTTAATTAAAGTAATACAAAAAAATCCATTTCCTATAACGAGTCACAACCAATGATTCTAGATAGCTCTTTGAAATTTTCCTACAGAAATAGTTTAAGAGTTGGAAAACTAGGATAGGCTTAAATCATTGTGCACTAAATTTTGCCTTCTCAGGATTCAAAATAAATCACCTGGAAAGGAAAAAAAAGTCGTAAGTGGGAAGTTCTGGGTCTGATTCAAGATTGCTGTGAAACTTCAGGATTCCTACTGAGAAATTCCGAGTTTGAAAGAGCTGTTTGTCTTAATTAATCTTTTAAAAATTTGGATTTTATGTTCATTGGTGTTTTGTTTAAGAAGGATATTAAAGTCAGCCTAAATAGGAGGGTGTGTATATGTGGCAAGGGCCCTCAGCATTCCAGCCCCTCCCCTTCTTTACCCTTGGAAGTGATGGAGTCTTGCAGCAAAAGAGCATCAAAATTATGCTTTGTAGGGCAGCAGCAACAGCAGCAGGGAGTTTCCTGTTTTATAGGTGATCTACTCTGGGGATGGAAGGGTCCACTGTCACCCTCCTAGGAAGCCAGAGATGGGTGCCCTGAGGCTCTGATTTAAGGAGGAGGGGCAGGGTGGAACTGGAACCAAGGAAGAGAGTGTGATAGTAGACAGAGAGGGGAAATGAGACCAAGAGGACTTGCATGTGCCCATCTGAGATACACGCCTTACACGCTGGAAGGCAACCCAATGGGGACAGGCAAGAAACATTTTGAACCTTTCTCAGGACTCTCGAGGATGGGCTCTGGGTTTGAATGGGCACTTTCCAATAATATCTGCACACCCTTGCCTTGCAGACATGGTGGCAAAGTTACATATGAAAGTCACTGGGAAACTGAGGGATATTGTTATCACCATGACATAGGATTCAATTCAATATATATTTACTGATTGCATACCATGTGCCAGGCAGTGGGAATCTAAGGAAGGAAAGAAATTAATCATTGAGACTTTGCAGCCATAAAGGGATGCTGTTAGGTCAGATCTCCGTATCATGGATTTCAAGGCCATGTATTCTCCTTAGCACAATGGCAGTTTCACATGCGTCTGTGATTGTTTCATTACTGCCGCTCAGTCTGTAAGCTCTATGAGAGCAAAGAGCTATGCTTCTCCTCCACCATTGTGTCTCAGAGCTAAGCACAGACTAGTATTTGACAGGCATCTGATAATATTGTTGACTGAATGGATGTTACCATGTATTAACCCTTTGTGTATGTGTGTGTGGGGGGGGGGAGTATTATCCTGCTTTATAAGTGTGGAAACAACCATAAAATACCCAAGACCTCACAGAAGTAACTGATGAAGGGAGGATTCCAAAACAGCTCAGCTGACTCCACAACCCAGAATCTTTCTACTGTGTCATGCTCCATTCCCTGGGTTGGAGGGGCTCAGACTGGTGGGAGAGACAGACAGGAATACTTGCACTGGGTAAACACTAGCGACACGAAAGAGAGATGAACCGGAGGCGGTGAGGCGTGTAAAGGTGGAGGTCTTCAACTCTGTTTAAATCCCGCCCACCCAGAGGAAGCAAAACTGAGTGGATCGGCTTGTGCATCCTGCTCAGAGTCCAAATTGAGAGGAAGGGGGAAAGAGTTAGGACGCCCCGGCAAAGGAACGAGGGAGAGGGGAGGAGGAAGGGCTGCGAGGAAGGGCGGTAGCAATTCCTTCTTGCGTCGTCTGTTGCGTCGCAACACAATCCTTGGACCCAGCGGGGGGTGTCAAGGTGATTCATGACATGGCTCTTGGCAGCCGAGAGGGTTAGTTCACCTGCACAGGTGGGGCGTCAGCGCGCGAGCTGCCTACCAGACGGTGGCCTCATAAAATAGCTTCTCCTCAATCTGGAAGGGGTGGGGGGTGGGGGGAGATAAATAACGCTTCCTTATGGGAAAGAGGTTTAGCGAATACGGAATGCTAGGGCTCTGAAGAGAATTACAGTGCAGGCACCACGGCTATTATCCTAATCGGGCACCATTTCAACACCTCTCCCTTCAAGTCAACCAGCCCTACAACAGGATTTATTTTCCAATAAGCGAAATCCCCGCCCGCCGACTCCGAGCCGCTTGGATGAGAGCTCTGTGGGAAACAGCAGCGACGAGGAGAGGCTATTTTGGGTGTGGGAACGCGGAGGGAGGAGGGGCGGCGCCGCCAGGCTGGGCGCGGGTGCGCGGGGAAAGCCTCCAGCTCGGGCTGCCACGGCAACCGCGTCCAGGCAACGCGCCCGGAAGCGGCTCGGGCGGCGCGCGGCGGCTCGCGCCCCCCGGGAGCCGCGAACCCGGCCGGGCCGCGCGCCGGGCCAGGCGGCAGGCGCGCGCTGATTGGACGGCGCTCCCCGCGGCGCGGGCCCGCAGCCGGGCGCCCCGCACAGCCCGCGCCAGCGGCCGCCGCACCCAGCCGCGCCGGCGAGGACATGGGCAGCCGCGGCGCGCCGGCCCCCCGCGCCGGTGAGTGCCGCGCCCCGAGGCCCCCGCCTCCACCCCGCGGGGCGTGCTCCGCGCCCCGGCGGCGGGAGCTCCCTGGGACGGCCGGTGACCTTGGGGCAGCCGCCGGGGAGATCGGCTTGGGGGGCAGAGCGAGAGCTGCGCGTGGCCCATGTGACGTGTTGCCGGCGAGAGGGTTAACTGCATGCTGACGCGAGGGGATGAAGTTGGGCACAGAACGCAACTGGCATTGCATTTTTGCGGGGGCAGGGGGGGAGTTGCGTGCTAGCAAACCAACAGAAGCCGGGAGGGACTGTTGGTGGGAGCTGGGGTGGTGCACAGATTGCCAGGGGGTGGTGGTAAGTCAGCCGTCCCACTAAGAGCTGAGTGACCTTGGACAGGTTAACCTCTCTGCCTCCCCCACCCCTCTCTCATTAAAACGGGCTGGGGCTCTTTGCAGTTCCACAGTGCTGTTGTGCCATTGTACTGTGAGCTGAGAAAGGGCCCCAAAGTATGGTTCTGCGGGTACAGGATGTACAGGACTTAACCATGTTTATTCTGTAAGAGATTTGCATTAATTGGCTCTCAAAGTGGCAAGGAATGTTATCGTTTTATGGAAGATTTTGGACAGAAAGCAGTGGGTGGTCCAGGGAGTGACTTGTCAGGATGCCCAGGTTAAAAGCTCTCGGGTGCGCTAAAAGTCATGAACAAAATCAGGGTTAATACTCCCAAGTTGTTCTTTCCTGTAGTTGATCTCATAGGAAACTTTGTATTTGAACAGGTAAAATCAAAACCCAATAGTGGCAGGCAGCAGCAAATTAAGTGAGTCATTTCTTCAGTGTGCACGAGGGGTGTGTGTGTGTGTGTGTGCGTGTGTGTGTGTGTGTGCGCGCGCGCGCCCCCGGCTGCGCTCGCGCTCTCATCTTAAAGTATGTCCGTGTTAGAAATTATTTCATAGGAGTAACCAGAAATAATGATAGAACCATTTGAATCCCCAAGAGTGCAGTTCCCTGGGAAGCACGGGCAAACGTTTGCAGCTTGCTCTTTAAATAGGGAGTTGGGTTTGTGAAAGTAAATATGTTCTTTACTGAGGACCATCCCTAGGATTTGCACGTTGTGTCGGCCTTCGGGGCCCTGTCACGGAGTGTGTGTATGTGAGGAAGGTACTCCTGAGACCGAGTAGGCTGTGACATCTCTTCTATTTTTAGCATTGGCTGGTGCTAAAAAGATACTCAGGCTCTTTTTATATTCTCAGTCCATACACTTCCCTCTTCCAAAGGAGAGGGAAGGGAGGAAATGCCCTGTCCCTCTCATGGATCCTTGGGAATGCCCCTTCTGGCTTTCTGCTCCAAAGCTACCCTAAATATTCCTTCCAGTCTGATTTCATCTGTATAAAAATGTGGCTTGGGAAGAAAAACATTTTTGGGGTTAATGAATAAGCTGCTGTGAGCTTGTTTACCTGACGGTTTAATAATCTTTAATGGTTTACATGTTAGAAATCTGATAGCATTCAGATAGAAAAATCCTTACTGCAAGAATTCAGCCACTAAGCCCTACAAATCCTTTCATGAATCACACTTTGTTACACTTGGAAACCTCATTAATAAACTATCCCACCTTCTCTGTCTGTAGGCCACTGACCTGTATGTCTCCAAAACCTGCCTTCAGTCTCTTGTTTTCCACATCCTGCACCCATACTCCTGTATTTTCGTTTTTCTGCAGCTGAGCCCATTTTCTGTCCCTCCCATAGCATGAGAGCCTGAGTGAACAATTTCTCTCAGAACAGCCCTCTCCTGTCACATCCGAGAGGGATTGGATTTCCGGTTTCTCCGTGCCACTTCCAAACCATTAACCCATCACTAACAAAGTCTTCAGTTTAGGAGGCCATTCTGTCTGCTTGTGCCCCGTGCCCTCCTTCTGTTCTGGGTCAGTGCTTGCCAAACCCGGTGGTTCCCCAGAATCACCTGGAGTATTGTGAAAAATGTGGCTCTTTAGACTCCCTCAAACACACCAAATGAGAATCATCAAGACGGGCAAGACCTACAAATCCTTATTTTAAAAACAAACGCAGAAAGAAGAAGGAGGAGGAAGGAGGATGGGGAGAGAAAACAGAGTTCTGTGGGTGATTCTGATGTACACCCAGGTTTGGCAAGCCCTTCGCTTGATGCTACAAAAAAGTGACAGACAGACAAACATGAGCAACCAGCTTGGTTCTCTTCCCTACCTGTCTCTTGCCCGTGACTTTGGGGTTTATGTTGAGACTCTATTAATCCATTGACCTTGAAGTTCCTCAAGGTCTTCAACAGCAATTCCCCCGGCCTTAATTTCCACTTTATTTAAACCACTCAACATTTTGCACTTGTCTAGTCTTGGGCATTTCTTCCTCCTTCAGAATCTGGACTTCAACTTGGACTTCAGCCCATTCAACTGATTCTTTCCACTTCCTGCACAGGATTTTAGCCATTATTGAGGACTCTGGTTCCTTAATTGCTTGCTGTTCCAATTCCTTTATGGCTCCATTTCTCCAGTTGGAGTCTATATGTTGCCAGCCGTTTCAGTTCTGTCTCGAATCCTGGAATCTTTATTCTTAACATATTGGGCTTCTCATATTCCAGTCCTCAGTCCAAAATCACCCTCATTATCTACTTTTTCTTCTCCCAGCCTGCCAAGTTATCCAGGAGAAAGTCACAAAGACCTATGGACCGGTTCCACTGCAAATTTATGCTGGCTCTAATTTCACCTAGGTCCTGCTTTTCTATGAAGAAAAAAAAAAAATCCATCTCTTATTAACTCTTGACCGCATTCCTTTAGAGGTTGTGCCAGATTTTCCCATTCCTTAAACTTCCAGTCAGTTTCCTTTCAGGAGATAGCCTTTTTTCACTAACAAGATCAACGATGTACATGCCCTGGGTTAGTGCCCTATACCTCAATATAAGCTCCCACTGTACCCATCCTGCCACCCCAAACATTTTTCTTTACCCATCTTTGTTCTTTATTTCCTCTTTCTCCGAGGGGGGAAAATGTCTACAAGTCTCCGCCTCAAGATTAACTCACATACACTCCACACTCGGCATTTTCTGGACTTTTTTCCCTGCCTTCTTGCCTCGTGTGGAAACTTGCTCCATTTGTTACTCCCTTTCTTCAGTTTCTTGGGCCCCTCCTTGCTCTGCCCAACCTTCATCCGAGCATATAATCAGGCCATCCTCCTCATACCGCAAGAAACTGTGCTGGAGTCCCAGCTCTGTCCTAATAGAACTTTCTGCGATGATGGAAATATTTTGTATCTGTGTTGTCCAGTATGGTAGTCACTGAGCATATGAAATACGGCTAGTGTGACCGAGGAACTCAATTTCTAGTTTTTGTTAATTTTAAATTAATTTAAAGAGCACACCGAGCGATGGCTGCTGTATCTGGCGGGATAGTTATGCGCCCTGCTGCTGTGTTAAACTATCCTACGGGCTTCCCTCCTTTGACTGCCCGCTCACTGGTCTGGCCCCACCCTCACCTTTGTGCTGAAACTGCTTTGTCGTAGGGCTCCCGCAGAGGTGTCCTGGTTGCAGAGCTGAGGCCTTTACTCTGTCTTTCCCTCCTTGATCTGCCCTGCTGTCTTGCTACCCAGATCTTTCTTTCTTTCCTTGTCTCCATGTCACTGGTTATCCACGTGCAACTCGAACCTCTTTTGTCTCCTGTTTCCTCCTGATTTCTGAATGTAGGATTTTTTTTTTAATGTTTATTTGTTTTTGAGAGAGACAGCGTGAGCAGAGGAGGGGCAGAGGGAGACACACACACACACACACACACACACACACACACACACACACACACAGAATCTGAAGCAGGGTCCAGGCTGTGAGCTGTCAGCACAGAGCCTGAGACAGGGCTCGAACCCACAGACTGCGAGATCATGACCTGAGCTGAAGTCAGAGGCTTAACCGACTGAGCCACCCAGGTGCCCCTGAATGTGAGATTCTGTCGGGTCCTGTTCTTGGCCGTTTTCTCTTCCTCTGCTGGCCTCCTGCCTTCTCTCTCTCCCAGAGTCAACTCCCCTCAGAGCCTATGTTGGTTGTCAATGGGTGGTTGCCCTGTGCTTTACTGGGCACCACGATTCACTCGTATCCTGACTCGTATCCTGTCATTTTGTCCTCGCTCCGCCTCTGTGAGGCAGATACTCCTATCGTTCCTGTTAATATAGGTGGAGAACTTGAAGCAGAGAGAAATGAGAATAACCCAAGTAAGTGACTGGTTGTGAAGGAGCAGACCTGAGAGAGGAATTCTGGCAATCTGACCTTAGAGCCTGCTCTGACTGGGCTTTCCCAAGGCCCTCCAGCAGTCTTCAAATCTGCATTTCTAGTCTGCCTTCTCCCAAATTCCATTCGGAATCTGATACCCAGAAGCCCGGCTATTTTGTCTGTAGCTTCCTTAATCATTTCCCCCCTTTTCACCTTTTAGTTACAGGAAAGTTGCAAGAATAATTTAAATAATTCCCATCTTTAATTCAGATTCCATAAATATTAACTGTTGGCCACACTTGCTGTATCCTCCTCTTTCTCCTTCTCTGTATATGCACATATGCACGCACGCACACATGCTCACATGCATATGTCGTGTTTTTTTCAGAACCATTTCAGAGTTAAGTTGTAGACTTGATGCCCGTGTACCTACCTCCCCCAGTACTTCAGTGTATATTTCCAAAAAGAACGAGGACATTTTCTTGTACAATAAGCATAATACTCAATGATTATTAAGACATTATCATTGATTCTGTACTGTTATCTAATCTATAAACCTTACTCAAATGTCACCAATAGCTCTAATAATGTCTTTATAGTAAAAGAGGAGGGAAAAAAATCTTTTCCTATGTTAGTTGTCATGCCTCTTTATTATTTTTTTAATTGTTTATTTTTGAGAGAGAGAGAGAGCAGGGGAGGGGCAGAGAGAGAGAGAGAGGAAGAGGATCCAAAGCAGACTCTGAGCTGACAGCACAGAGCCTGATATGGGGCTCGAACTCACAAACCGTGAGATCATGACCTGAGCCAAAGTCAGAAGCCTAACTGACTGAGCCACCTGGGTCCCCTGCCCCCCCCCCCCCACGCCTCTTTAATTTCCTTTCATCCGGATGGTTCCTCACTTCTTTGTCTTTCATCACCTTGACCTTGATGCTTTGGAAGGGTACAGGCAGTTATTTTGTAGAGTATCCTTTAACTTGGGTTTGCCTGGTGTTTCTCATGATGGATTTAGGGAGGCACCCATGAGACGACAGTGTGCCCCTCTCAGTGCATTCCTTCATGATTTCCATGCCTGTCACCATCCTCTGTAACCTGCTCTTGAGCGCTGGGGTTTTCCTAACTTTTCTCCCGTTCTCCACACTCCCACATCCAGGTGGTCATTGAGTGGTGAGGTGCTCCCTGCAGTCTCCCTCAGTTCATCACTTCCTTTCTGTTCCTACTGCCTCTCTCTTATTTTGGGAGTCGGCGCCTCTGCTCACCATCCCAGCGACCCTCCCAGCTTTTGCTTCCGCTGCGAACCAACAGAACCCACGTGCCAGGAGTTTTCAGTAGTCAGTGCTTCCTCTGCTTTGCCCTCCCTCTACCCTTGCCGATGCCGCCCTGTGTGTCCTTAACTCATCCCTTTGAGCGTCCGGCTCAAATGCTATACCTGACGGCCCGGGTCACATCCGTCCTGCCTTCTGCGTAGAAGCAACGCCTGGTGTGTACCACTTACGTGGCGTGTACCAGCTTCTCTACTCTTGCGTGGCGGCCTGCTCTCTTTCCCTGTTGAATTGAAGCTTCTGAGTGTGGGGGCTGTGTCTTGCTCAGCACTGTGGAGGCTCAGTGAGTATTTGCTGACTGGATGAATTTCCTTGATTAAAATCATTTAGAAAAATGCTCAGGATGATCTTAGAGTTGTCTGCTAGCCTCTGGTACGTGCCGGTGGGTGTGAGCGAGACCCCATGCCTCACTCCAAGAGTCAGGTAGACGTGGGTTCAAAATCGGGCCTTTTACGAAGTGACGGGTGATTTGAAAAGGTGCTTCCATGCTGTAAGTGGAATAAGTAATTTTCCCCTGATGACACCTTAACTTTGGGTATATGTGTCAAGACAAAGACATGGCATATTTGATTTAAAAAAAAAAAAAAAAGAGTAGAGAAACCTAACATAGCATATTAAAAATGGCCCATCTAGTTCTTCACACCCCAAATGAGCAGCTGCATGTGTGAGGAGTAGTTTCTTGGGCTCACATCCTGCCTTGGAGCCCTCGGACCACCTGTTTCTCTCCTCTTCATTGTCTAGCCGCCTCTCCTCCTCTGCTTACCCGTTGGCACTGCCTCTCTGCCTTCACTCTTGCCCCTCTTCTCCCTCGTCTCTCTTCCTGCCTGTTCCCTTCTCTTAACAACTCTTCTGCTTTCAGCCCTCTCTCTGTATGGATTATTCTTCTTTTTGGCTTATTGGATATGGTTTTATGTTCCGTGCATTTTTAATATAAAAACAGGTGAGAAGAGATAAACAGGTTTTGTTTGTTTGTTTGTTTGTTTGTTTGTTTTACTACTTGCTGGTCTTCTGTTGATCCCCCCTCACCCCCCATGGCTCAGTGGTTCTTGGTATTTTAAGAACATTGTTACCAGTTACAATAAAGCGGTTCATTGAGTCACTCATTGAGTTACCTTTTTGGTACACCAGGAACGGTTACTGGGAATGTGCTGGTTGACAGACATCAAAAGGCCTGAATTTTTCAGTCTCTGTTAAGGCAAGATTGGCATTTGAAGTCAGTAATCAGATTTTATGGTGGGGAGTTGTTGGGATTGTTGGAAAGACATTATTCCTCCTCAAGGCGTGCCTGCGCTTGCTGGCTGGTGGTCAGCTTTTTTCTCATTCTTAAGAGAATGCTTTTGTGCAGATGACATCTTCTCTGGATAAAGTAGCTACAGAAGTGAAGGCAAGAGATTCTGTTGCTTAGCTGAGTGGGGCTTACATACAAAGCGTGTTTATGTGGGAGAGAATGTGTGGGGGTTGCTTTCACATTATGGAATTCTTAAAATTGTTTAACCGGGAAGATGTTATTCAGAAACCCCTGGTGCTTTCAGCTTGTTTTTTGTTTATTTCAGATTTCTTTTTTCCTCATTTTTAATTATCTCTGGAAGAGCTCAGGAGTCCTCCCCTGCCCTCTCTAAAATAGTTATAAAATTAATGCATTGAACTCAAGTTGTTACTCCAAATAAAAGAGTCTCTCACAGACTCCTGTGTTCAGCAGATACGTCCAGCCCCCTCCCACTGTGTATGAGAAAAAGGGCAGAAGCTGGAGGCTGGATCTTTCTTCCGTGGCCAGATGCATAGCTTTTCAGTCAGAGATGCATATAGGCTAGAACCCAGAAGTCACAGCTTGCGTTCTGTCTACACAAGTGTACAAAGTCATGCCTTCCTCTCCATGGCCCTTGGTGCATCTGGGTGTGTAGGTAATTTAGTAGGTAGAAAGTTTACGCCAGCTTTTAGTAATATTTTTTCTGTTCTAGCTGTTGCATTTGGCAGATTCCCTTTTTAACATTTGGTAATGTGTCTTCTCTAATGCTAAAAAGAAAAGTTGCCAAATATAGCTGTTGATCATAATAAAACACCCTAAAAGTAATATTAAGACACTTCTTTGTGGTGTAGGTACATGCATGTATGAGTGCCTGTGCCCACTGTAGGGCAACCTGAAGGAGTCAGCCAGGCTTACAGCTCGAAAGGGACCTTGAGTCAGCAATCGATATGTCATCGGGGCACAGCAGCTCAATAATTGAAATGATGGGCCTTACCAAATTAGAAAAACAAACAAGTGAACAGATATTTATGAGTGTCTGTGAAGAGGTGCTGTGTTGGGCTCCCTGAGGGTTCCAGAATCATTTGGCAGGATGTCCCTGCTGCCCCAAAGTAGCTCAGTTGGGGAGACATAATCCCTGAAAAGTTCAACTAACAATAGAAGATTTAAATAGTATTTCAAAATAGCTGTTATTAATAGACGGGAACAGAAACCAATCTGTTTTTGCAATGTTTCTCCTAAAAACGTTCACATTGTTCTGAAGTATAGAGAGTGGATTAAAGTCACGTTGGTGGCTATTCCTTGGGTTCTAGGGGTTCAGATGATTCCAGTCCATTTGTGAATCCATCTGGACCTGACAGAGGCCACATGTATGTTGCAGATTTACTGGATCTCTTCAGTTCTGTAGCAATCCCTGTCCTTTCTAGCAGCCACCATAAATGGTTTGAGCGTTTTAAGGTTTTTTGTTTTGTTTTGTTTTGTTTTGTTTTTGTTTTTTTTATGGGTCAGAAATACAGCCATTCTTCACCTTTCTACGTTCAACAGAATTCTTCTTGTGAAGTGTGATAGAGTGGAAGGGAAAGAAAATAAGTCTTGCAAAGTGGAATCAAGGCCATTTCATAAAAGGCATTAGAAATAGTTGCCTTGGGACCTGCGGAGGGACTCACGCTATCTCTGGAATCTAAGATTTTTGGAATGCTGTGCTGGTAGCTCCCACCAATGGCAGCCACTGGACCTGGACACAATGCCTGATTGCCTACGTGAGGACAATCCAGGGCCTTGAGGAGGGCTTCAGTGAGGGCACTGGGCTCAGGCCTCATTATGTACACAGGAGAGAATGGGGCTTGGGTAACAATTCACAGCAAACTGGGAGTTGTTTGATGAGTGTAGAGTTTCAGTTCTGGAAGATGAGAAAGCTCTAGAGGTCTGTTTTTTTTGTTTTTTAGTGTGTGTGTGTGCGCGTTTTCAGTTTATTCATTTTTGAGAGACAGAGAGAGAGAGAGCAGAGAGGAAGACAGAGGATCCCAAGCAGCCTCTGCGCTCACACTTAGGGCTCTAACTCACAAACTGTGAGACCATGACCTGAGCTGAAATCAAGAGTCGGACACGTAACCAGCTGAGCCATTCAGGTGCCCCTAGAGATGTGTTACACAACAGCGTGCATAAAGTTAACACTATGGTACTGCACATTTAAATTTTTTAAAGATGACAAATCTTGGGTTACGTGTTTTTAACCACAGTAAAAACAAAAAACAAAACAAAAAACCTCCAGCAAACTTATTTTTCTGAACCTTGGAATATCTGTTAAACCCAGAATCAGGCTTGTCTCTTGGTTTTGATGACTGTAAATGGACGATTTCTGATTTTTTTGTTTTATTTTCTCTCTTTTGTTCATTCTTTTATTCCAGAAGTTGTTATTTAAACTTTTGTCACTGTGAAAATAGTGTACTTATTAAAGTGTTTTGAAAATAAGGAAAAGTAGAATATTATTTTGTATTTTAGAGAGAGAAAGGGTGCACAAACGTACCCAATGTCACTATTTATATTTTGGCTTGTTTCTTTACATTGTTTTAGAAATTTTTTTTAATGTTTATTTTGAGAAAGAGAGAGAGAACACACGTGTAGGGTGTGGAGGGGCAGAGAGAGAGGGAGAGAGAGAATCCCAGACGGACTCTACATGGTCAGTGCAGAGCCCGATGCATTGCTTGAACCCACAAAGAGTGAGATCATGACCTGTGCCAAGATCAAGAGTTGGACGCTCAACCAGGCACCCCTACATTGTTTTAAAAAATATTATTACTTTTAGTACTGAAGCCCTGCCACACTCCCCTCAGGACAGTTGAGGGATTTCTGGGTTGCTGGGGTAATGTAGAATTGGAAAGAAATGTGAAGGTATGTCAGGGAAGATTCACTTGCCCTTGACCTAAGGTATCCAGAAAGGCACATTTTGGTGGGAGGATATCCAGTGTCTTAGGGGCTGTGTTGGGGGGTGGGGGGATGTTATAACATCCCCTTCTTTGGTGACTTATCCAAATTTCTCCCGGATGTATCTTATAACCATAATGCCATTTCCATCCCCCAAAGTGCTAGCCTAGTACATTTCTTGCAAGGATGGCTCATCTATCTGTTCTCCAAAACTCTGTCCAGTTTAGGGAGAGGGGAGCTGTCTACTAAGAAGAAGACAGGGCATGCTTACTTGTGCGGTTTCATTTTCTTTGCACATAACTTGGAGGCACTCCTTCAATCTGAGCCCTGTGGTTAATTTGTGGAAACCTCCTGCCATTATCAGTGGTTTTTCTTTGGCTTTCTTTATCAATCTAATATTTTGGCTTTGAAATTAGTTGCACAACTCTCTTCCTCCTCTTTGTACTGAAAACAAATGATTTACCCAAACACCAGCTATTCACATCCCAGAACAATGCCAGCAACTTGGCACAGGGTGGATTGGGGCAGTGGTATTAAACGTAGCTGCAAGTCAAGGAAGTGTCCACTCATAGAAGCAGAGTCCCGTGGTCGGTCGGGTAGGAGAGGGGAGGAAGGCAGATAAGGATGGCCTCTGCACACAGTGGGGTGGTGGTTGTCGTGCCCTTGACTGCTCTACCCACCTCCACAGGCCCAGGGTCTGGTGAGCTCCTCATCTTGGGGAGGAGGAGGAGAAAGAGGGGTAGAACTTAAAAATATGAAGGTCCTCTAAACTCAAGTTAAAATGTTTGTACCATCTAAATTGTGGTGCAATGGAGCCAACTTGTGGTTTCAGGCCCTGTTTATGGTTTTATATAGAATTATAAATCCTTTTTCAAATCTTGTTCTTTTAACAAAAGTAACATTGTAGCTAGCATATAAATATTTTCCATGTTACTTCATAGTCTTTATAACCATTATTTTTTTATTTTTTAAAAGTCCAAGTTTTTTATTATTATTATTTATTTTAGAGAGAGAGAGGGCAGGCACACAAATGGGGGAGAGGGGCAGAGAGAGAGAGAGAGAGAGAGAGAGAGAATCCCAGGTAGGCTCCATGTTCAGTACAGAGCCTGACACAGGGCTTGATCCCACGACCCTGGGACTGAGCCACCCAGGCGCCCTAAGCAACCATTATTTTAAATAACTATTGATATATTCTTGTGTGGATTTGCCATGTTTTAATTAACTACTGTTTTACTGTTGGACATTTAACCAATAGCCATCTATAGAAACACTAACATTTAGATACGATCACATACCAAGTATGGATAAAATGCTTTAGGGCTAGAGATTTGATAAAGATTAGTTACTGTTCTAATTTCATGGTCCTCAGAATGTCTAGGGCAAGATTGCATTCTGCGCATGCACTGAAGAGGCTAACGCTAGGACTTCCTTCCATCTCATGGTCTTTACATGTTTGTTTTTAAGCGGGGGTGGGAAGAAGTTATTTTCTTTTTTTAATGATACAACGAAAATTTAAGTTTAAGAAGTAAAACATCAAAAACAATCATATATTTAGTTAAAGCCCTTTGTATCCCTGTGTCTGATCCCCTCTTTCTCTCACTCAGCGACAAATAGGACTCTGACTTGGTGTCTGCTATTTCCGTGCTCTTCTTTAGATATAGATTCAGCATATTATTTGGCATATTTTAAATCTTTATAAAAAGGTCTTCATGGGGGCACCTGGGTGGCTCAGTCGGTTGAGTGTTGGACCAGCTCAGGTCATGATCTCGCAGTTTGTGGGTTCGAGCCCCGCGTTGGGCTTTGTGCTGACAGCTCAGAGCCTGGAGCCTGCTTCGGATTCTGTGTCTCCCCTTCTCTCTGCCCCTCCCATGCTCCTGCTCTGTCTCTCTTTGTCTCTCAATAATAAATAAATGTTTAAAAAAAATTTTTTTAATAAAAAAAAAAAAGGTCCTCATGCTGTCCATATCCTTCTTCAGCTGGTCTTTTTACTTAATATATTTGTGAGATTCATTCACATTGGGACGTGTAATTCTAACCCATTTATTTCCACAACTGGTGGTTCTTCCATTGCATGAATGTGTCATGGTTTATTCATCCATTTGCCTAATGATGGGTGTTCAATCCACTTCCCCCACCCCCACCACCTACTTTTTTGCTCTTAGAAACAATGCTACCTTAAGTAGTCTTGTTAGTGTCTCTTTGTGAACATGCTTGAGAAGTTTCTGAGGTATTTCTTAGCAGTGGAATCATCGGGTCATGGAGTTTGTGCATCTTCAGCTTTACTAGATGTCGAAGATTGCTTTCCAAAGTGGTGGTACTGATTCACACTCCCATTTGGTGTTCCTGTTTGTTTCATATATATTCCTGTCAATACTGGATCTTGCCACACTTGAGTTTTGCCAGGGGTGAAATGGTATCCCTTGTGATTTTATCTATTATGGCCAATTAGATTTATTTTATAATTTGCTTCCATTGGCCAGCACAGAGCCAATGTTATGAAAAAACTTGTTAAAGTTCTTGTTCTTCATTGTTTTTTTGAGATTTTATTTATTTATTTATTTATTTATTTATTTATTTATTTATTTTTAAGTCTGCTCCATAGGCAGAGTGGAGCCGGATGTGGGGCTTGAACTGACAACCCTTAGATCAAGACCTGAGCTGAGATCAAGAGTCAGATGCTTAACAAACTGAGCCACCTAGGCGCCCCTTTTTGAGATTTTTTTTAAAGCCAAACAAGCAGTTAGGAACTTGTTAAATGACTTAAAAGGTAGATTATAAAATAAATAAATCTCTTCCCAGTGAGGAGAACCACACCCTGTGTGATTTGGTATCAGAATCCTGGGTGACTGCAGTTGCGGACTGAGTACAGGTGACTGCCGCTTGACTGGTCTCCGCTGTGTTCTGTTGGTCAGGAGCAAGTCACAGGCCCCGCCATACTCAAGGAGAGGGGATCACACAAATACGGTCTTCAAGAGGCAGGGATCTTGGGGACTACCTCACACATTAGTCTGTTCCCCACCATAGGTACCAGGTGCTGCTCATCATGTTTCAGGTTTAGATGTTCAGCTCTGCTACAGCAGTCAGAGACCATCCGATTTCAGGAGACAGACTTTGGTTCCCAGCGCCACGAGAAGAGTAGCTGACAGCGGGGCTCATGCTGCTTCCTGCACGTTCTCCTTTTACACACATCCACATGGGAAGCTAAATGATGTGTGTGGTTGAGTGTGGGCTCAGGGCAAGAAGAGTGAGCAGGAATATCTCAGTGGCTGATGTCATTGGACCATGAGAACTTAAAACATCCCTCAGCGTTATAGAACTCTTCCTGCTGCTGCAGATTCTTAGGTTGTTGGGAACAGTGATGAATTTTGCCTCTTCACACTCTGCTTTTACTAGATATGCAATGTACTCTATCCCCCTTTATGGTCGCACATTCATTCTCTGGTCAGGATATAATTCGGTTGATTAAATTCAACATTATGAGATGTGTTCATTTCTGTCATCTGACCTTGAGATTTGTCCGTCTAGCAAACAGTTCATCAGCCGTGTGTCAGGTGCTTGGGATACTGTGGACAATACAGCTCCTCATGGAGCCCACAGTATAGAGCCGAAGACTAACATTGAACTAGTAATCACAAGTGTGAGGACTGTTTGCCCTGTTTTAGTTGTGAGTTATCAGCAGTGTCTTGGATTGTTCTCACAGATCCACCGATTTTCTCCCTTCTTGATTCTTTAGATTTTATTGTCTGAGTCTCACCTCAACCTGTTTTTAAAGTAGCTTGCACTCTGACCCACTGACTTTTATACTACCTATGTCATTTCATAAAACAAAGGAAAGGAAAATAAGAGACCAAAAAGTTGAACTGAATCATGATTTAAAATAACATTTCAAGGGCACCTGGGTGGCTCAGTTGGTTAAGCGTTGGACTCTTGGTTTCGGCTCAGGTCATGATTTCATGGTTTTGTGAGTTCAAGCCCAGCATTGGGCTCTGTACTGACTGCTCGGAGCCTGCTTGGGATTCTCTCTCTCCCTCCATCCCTCTCTCTCTGTGCCCCTACCCTGCTTATGTTGTCTCTGTCTCTCTCAAAAATAAATAAATAAATTAAAAAAAATATATAACTTTTCAGGGGTGCTTGGGTGGCTTAGTTGGTTCATGTCCGGCTCTTGATTTTGGTTCAGGTCATGATCCCAGAGTCACAGATCCAGCCCCATGTCTGGCTCTGCACTAAGTTTGGAGCCTGCTTAAGATTCTCTCTCTCTCTCTCTCTCTCTCTCTCTCTATCTCTATCTCTATCTCTCCCTCCCCCCCACCCCCCCCCGTGCCCCTCCCTGACTTGACTCACATGTGGGCAGTGAGTGCTGTCTCTAAAATTTTTAAAAAAAAAATTAAAAAAAATAGTAAAGTGAGACATTAACCTCAGCAATTTCTGAGTGGTGGTTTTCACTTTATGCCTTTCTGTAGACCTTAAATTTTAATAGTCACAAAAAGCATTTTTCAGTTTAAGAAAAGGTGTTTTTTAAAATGTTTCAAATTTCTCCATATGAAATATGTGTATTGCAAACTGTTCTTTTCACATATGTGCCCTGGTTCAGAAAACACAAGTGACAGCATTGCTTCAGTCCAGCTGTAACCTCAGCACATGGTGGGGCCTGGAGGAATAGCATTGGCCAAATGAAAGAATTATAGCAGCTGCCTAATCATTTCCCCACTAGCCCCACATAGTAAACAATATCATATCTCCCTCCTTAAACAAATGAGTACTATTTGCTGAGCCATTTATATAAAGTTTTATTTTTAGCAATGGATGTGTTTTCTATCAGATGTGCGTCAGCCAGGGAAGGGAAAGGAACCAGCCCTTACTGGAAGCGCATTCAGTGCCCTAAGGCCAGACAGCGTTCTGGATTCCCCATAAGCCTTCAGTGGTTAATGCCTGGGGAGGAAGAGGAGGAGGCCCTAGGTTCCCTGCTCTGTTCTTTCTTGGCCACGTATGGTTGGGCCACTTGCTGAACATTTCTGTTTCCTTTGGTTAAATGGCGATAAGCGCAGCCCCTTCACCGACTCTGAGGATGAATTCAACTAATGCACATAAATGTGCTCCAGGAGTGCCTGATATGGGTAAACACTTGGTGAGAGTGAGCAGCTATTCTTTATGAGGTCGCTGGCCCAACAAGGTAAGGCCAGTCTGCTAAGATCGTATTGTTAGCGGAGAAGCCAGGATTCAAATAAGGGTTTTTCTGACCTCGGTGCCCGTGCTTTCCACGCTAGAGAATTTTGTCTGCGGTTGCACAAAGCAGAAGGAGGGAAGCACAGGCTGTAGGGGGAACGAAAATGAGCAGCGAGAATGGGGAGTTAAGGAAAAGGAAAGGGCCAAGGAAATTGCAGGGAGAGCCCTGAGGGGTAAAAAAGGAAAAGAAAGGGGAGAAAGCCCAGGCAGAGCAGGGCCAGGAGAAGAGTGGGAATAGTAAGGAAGGAAGAAGCTCCTCCCCCAGGCCCCGCCCTTCCGGGCTGAGTTCTGGTCCAAGGGACCTCTCCCTTCTCTAGACCCTCCACCCCTCTGTAGCTTGCCTTTCCCAGTCCCAGCCCTGGCGCAGCCGCGCTGCCCGTCCCCACACTGCCCCAGGACAAAGTCTCAGGCCCTGAGGTGGGTTAGAGCTCTACTCCCTCCTACCCGTCTTTCCAGACACACCTTCCGCTGTTCTCTGCTCTCTATCCTTTCCCTGTATTTTTAACCAGAAGAAAATAGGCTTTCCCCCCTACCACCAGATTACAACCCCTTTATTCATACATGCTTTGCCTATTTTTAAAAAAATTTCTGACACGCTGCACTTCAGTGCTGTATTTTAACAGTAAACTGAAAAACTAAATATTTTTATGATTAGAATTTAATTTTTCAGTAAAACCTGTCATTTTAACTTATAAAAATCATATATCATTTTACATTAAATGATACTGTAGGTATTTCTACCCAATAAGAATCCTTGTAATCCCAAATAATTATTTTGGTTTAGATAATAGCGTTTCCCTTTACTCTTGTGTGAACAACCAAATGGTATAGGTATATTGCATATTTGGAGCGTTGCGATTTTACTTTCACTTTTTCTTTTTTTTTCTTGTTTATTATTATTATTATTTTATTTTTAGAGAAAGAGTGTGAGTTGGGGGAGAGGGGCAGAGGGAGGAGGAGGAGGAGGAGGAGGAGGAGGAGGAGGAGGAGGAGGAGGAGAGAGAATCTAAAGCAGACTCCATGCTGAGCATAGAGCCTGATGTGGGGCTCGATCCCATGACCCTGGGACAAGGATCTGAGCAGAAGTCAAGAGTCAGATGCTCAACCGACTGAGCCCCTCAGGTGCCCCTGATCTTATGTTTTCTTATTTCTTTCACTTCTTTTTCTCTTGTTTATCTACCTGCCCCTTCCCCTAATTTCCCCAAGTTTTTTAAACTCATACTGGAGATTAATATTATTACAGCAAAACACAGCACAGTCAGAGCAGTATACAACCCGGATCTGCCCAACAATGTTGTAGACCCACTTGTGGTGCTAGAGTTCAGATTTATAAATGTGCAGAAACTGATGACCACAGGCAGATAAGCCAGAATTGACAATGGGAAGATCTGGAAATGATCTTTGGGAAGTTATTTAACCCTGTGACTTATTTATTTTTAATCTTTATTCATTTGCAATATAGATCCCATTGTTCTGGCAAAGGATCGTGATACTAACCAACCAAGAAGACTAACATAAACCAATTCCTACCATATGTCATGCAGAGGGCACCAGTTCTGAACGGACCTCAGTGTGTGTTGTGAATTCATGCCATGTGACATTTCCCGTTGTAGAGAGTGCATAGTGCTTGGTAATAGGTTTATTCTGAAAAGCAATCTTAGACAATGAGTGGTGGATAGACTCTTTTTTTCAGAAATGTGGCTGGGTTTCTGTGGCTCAGGCAGGATAATTCCAGAGGGATGAAATGACCTTCAGAAAAGGAGATTCCAAAAGTCTCCATTTATTTGCAAATAATTATATGAAGCGGCTGTTTGGGATGCAGTCTCAGTAAAGACCTATGCTTTTTAACTAAAACATTCTCTAATGCCTTCATTGCTACAGTTTCTGACACTGGAATGCAAGTCATGCTCCCATTAACAGGCACGTATGGAATCTTCTAGGTCAGCTCTATGTCTATTATGATTTGAAATATGCCTTTAAGGAGCATGTAGTTTAAGGGAGATGAAATATTACATGGCTAAAAATAATAGGGTGTAATAAGTAGTATAAGACATACAGAATAAGTGCTGAAGAAATACAAACAAGGGAGCCATTTTATTGAATTGAGGGGCAGGCAGGTGAGGCCTAAAGGATGAATAGGAGTTTTCTAGGCAGGCAGGGATGAGAAGGGTGTTTGTGATATAGAGCCCATGGACAAAGGTATGAAGGCAGAAGAGTACATGACATATTCACGGACCGTGGTGGGTGGCGTGGCATTGGGGGGGGGCTGGCATTGGCTGGAGTGGCCCCATATGGAGCTGGGAGAGGGGCCTATGCCAGAGTGTTCCAAGAGCGTAGAAAGTACAGGTGGTGTTGGAGTATTGAGGGAAGGTGTGGAACAGTCTCTCTGTTCTCCACGTTGGGAAATCCTACTCATTTTCATTAGTTCCTCCCTGACCTCCTGCTACCCAGGAAACAGTAAGGCATCTTCTTTTTTCCTCCCTATGTGTTTTTCGTTCATAGCCATTTATCCCATTGTTTCTCTGTAGGCTGTGAAACCCTTGAGGGGGAGGGTATTTTTGGTCTTACACATTTAGGTTACTCAGCTGCAAAACAGATGCCAAATAAATGTTTCGTAGGTTAGGCTATTCTATAGATTAATATCTCAACTAAGGTATATTACAACTTTTAAATGGTAAAGATTCTATGATTCTAAATACTAACATCTTCCACACTGGCCTGATTTCATGTAATCTAAATGACAGATTATTATCTTGAGAACTGAAGAAGTCCTTTGGCATCATAACTTGTTTGGCATGAATCACTTTTTTCTTAAATGTAATTTCTTTAAATTCAAAGTTCTTTGTCTAGGAAAATGAAATGTTCGCATTTTGAAACTCTAAAAATAACACACTGGGGAGATGATGCCAAAACAGTGGTTTCAATCACAAATGCTCTCTGAATACAGCATCTAAATGAGAACTAATTACTGAATCAGATCATGGTTACTAGGCATTCATTGTGTTAAGGCAATTAACAGCAGTATTGAGAAACTCAAGTAAGAAAATATTTTAAAAACTCTCCAGTTTTGTTCAAATTTCTAATGTGCTGGGATGATCAACTGTTCCTTATATGCAAGGAATAATATGAATGGTGATATCTTATTGTACAGTTTTAATAAATATCAGTCTTATTCTCTTAGTGGATAGATAGGTTCCCCAAGTCAGATCTGATTGATGTATCGTTTAAGATTGATTTAGAAATAAGTGCTTTTAATTTGCTATGGAGTTTACTAAATTTGCTGAGTTCACATTTACTAAGGTAGTTTCCTACCTTACACGATTGAAAAAGCCTGTTAAAGAAACTATCTTGTTTCCCTAAAAGGGGTTTCTCAAGCTTGACATGCAGGTACGGGATGAGGAAACTTCAGGAAAACCCACTTAACAGTCTTTGTTGATCTGTCTAGCAAGGCTTCGTAGTATTAATTTTGATTTTGCTTGATTCTTTTCTCCTTATTTAAAATTTTTTTTTCAACGTTTATTTATTTTTGGGACAGAGAGAGACAGAGCATGAACGGGGGAGGGGCAGAGAGAGAGGGAGACACAGAATCAGAAACAGGCTCCAGGCTCTGAGCCATCAGCCCAGAGCCTGACGCGGGGCTCGAACTCACGGACCGCGAGATCGTGACCTGGCTGAAGTCGGACGCTTAACCGACTGCGCCACCCAGGCGCCCCTCTTTTCTCCTTATTTAGAAGCATTTGCTGTTTATTCCGTATGTAAGATAGAAGACATTTAATAATACAACTGATTGGTGTGTTGGCATAATTTACAATCCACTTAGTAAGTTAATAATAAGCTTTAGACGTCATTTAAATTCCAGATATAAACTGTTAAATAATTTAATGCTTATTTTTTTCAACAGATGTGAATTATTAAAAAGAAAATGGCCCGATGGTGCCCTGTATTTCCTTCTCTCGTCACCGAGGAAAGGTATAATATATGGAAAATATGCATCTAAGGTATACTTTTCCTTTCCACCAATCCCATGAGGGCTGCTAGTGGGTGTGATGGTTATTATAAATGAAGGCTTGTGGCTGTTACATTACCCAAGGATGATTTTGTTCAAGGGCAATAGAAGTACAGTTGTGTTCCCTCTCCAGCTTCCAATGTGTAGAATGCTGTTGGCTGCTCAGCGATAGTGAGACGTGAAGACCTCATAATAGCCCTGCAGTACAGCTGTACTTCTGGTCACTGGTAAAACGCAACTGTGGAGGCCTGGAGACTAGTGTCCCACTAACCCTTTTAAATCAGAAGTTGCAGATTGGGGGTCCATAGACCAGAACTGGCTCATGGAAGCGCATTGTTTGGCCTGCATTATCTTAAAATACTTTTTAAATGACTTGTTAACATTTAAAAGTCAGGTGATTTCACATACAAGTCTGAGTTTCCTGGCTATTCTTAAAATATGAGATGATCTGGAAAAATAGACCCACATCCCCAGATGGTTACTCATGGATGGGGCAGAACTGGGGCTGCCTTTAGTGGAGGAATGCCCTTTCCAGGTCTCCGCAGTCCCTTCCCGATCATATGTGATATGCATCATTCATTTATGTTACCTGCTTAACCCTTGTAGGCCTTTGAGTTTGTTAGTATGTTAGAAAACTGCTGTAGGGGAATGAAGGAGGAGGGCATGTCAGGAGACTTGACTCCGATGATACAGCTTAGTCTTGATAACACAGCTTCAACTGGGGAGACATCGGTGTGCCCAATTCCACCAGCCTCTTGATTTTGGCGGTCATGGAACCTACTACCAACACACCGAAGTGTCTGCGTATGATTGTTTAAAGTTTCCTGGCTCACAAGGAAAACTCTTTGGTGCAGAAACCCTCCCTCAAACCCTGTTTAGCTTGTAGGGATAAATAATTGGCATTTCCTTCTCTGGAAAGTCTTGACTCTGGCTTTGAAAATTACTTTTTCCCAATTAACAACCCTAGTAACGTGGCTCCCTTGCACAGGCGAGTTAGAACCATGCCCCGACACAGCCAGTCCCTGACCATGGCACCCTACTCATCTGTAAGCCTAGTGGAACAACTGGAAGATAGAATCCTCTGCCACGAGAAAACAACCGCTGCCCTTGTGGAGCACGCCTTCCGGATTAAAGACGACATTGTCAGCAGTTTGCAGAAAATGCAAAACAAAGGGGGAGGTGACCGCCTGGCCAGGCTTTTCTTGGAGGAGCACATCAGAAACATCACTGCCATAGTGAAGCAACTCAATCGGGATATTGAGGTGAGTAAGGTGTGTGCAAGTCAGCGTGGCCGCGATCCTTCCCACAGACCTGCAGGGGCTCAGCAGGCGGAATTCTTGCCTGCCAGGAGTAATGCATTCAGACCAAAGCTTTCGGGCTGTGTATTCTAGCTTTTGCCAAGGAAACCCGCTTGAGCAAATAGCCTAATTAAATTTATTTCAGTATTTGATAGCAGTTACTGTCAGTGTCATTTATGTTTAATCTAAATTTACCTTGCTGACTATGAAATCTCTTCGTTTTGTTCGGCTCTCAGTGAAGAGGCAGAAGAACTAGTCAAATAGTTTCCCTGTAAAACCCTTCATATTGTCAAAGACAGCTATTAAGTCAATTACTAGGCCAGGCTTTGCTGCTTCAGATTAAATGTTTCTAGGTCATAATGATTACATATAATTCAGTTTATTATTCAAACAATTTATGCATTTGGATTGCTTCTCAGACTTCCCTTTTATTGCTTTATTTTTTTCTTTGAAATGAGCCCAATGAAAGGCCAGTAGTGGCTAAATTTTTAAAATTTGTAAATGTACTGCTATTTATTGAATAATCACAGGGACCACACAATTTAGTTCAGAAGCTTAAGATTGTTTAGGGCCTGAGTTTTCACATTGAACAGTGTTGATATCCTTCACATGTAATTTTTAAATATATAAATAAAAGATATGTGGATAGATTAAGGAAAACCTTTGCTTCAAGTCATAGAGATTGTACCTGACTTATGCTTCCTGAAATTAAGCCTTATTTTTTTCCATGTCAGATTTGTGTTTATTTACTTTTTAATACTTTATTGATATATAATTTATAAGGCAAAAAAATCCACCCAGTATGAGTGTACAATTCAGTATTTTTAGGAAATTTATACCATTGTGCAACCATCAACCCAACTCAGTTGTAGAACATTTCCATCACCCTGAAAATTTCTTTTTTCAAAATTTTTTTTTAATGTTTATTTATTTTTAAGAGAGATACAGAGAGACTGAGTGCAAGCGAGGGAGGGGCGGAGAGAGAGGGAGACATAGAATCCGAAGCAGGCTCCAGGCTCCGAGCTGTCAGTATAGAGCCCAACGCGGGGCTCGAACTCACGAACCGAACCATGAGATCATGACCTGAGGTGAAGTCAGACGCTCAACCAAATGAGCCACCCAGGCGCCCCACCCTGAAAATTTTTATAGGTCTCTTTGCCGTCAATCCCTACTTGTACCCCAGGCCTGGGCAATCACTAAACTGTTTTCAGTCTCTATAAACGTGTCTCTTCTGGAAATTCCATATAAATGGAGTCTTATGATATGAAGTCTTTTGCAACTGGCTTTTTTCACTTAGCATAATCTTTCTGAGGTTCAGTCACGTTCTAGCATGTATCAGTGCAGGCATACATCAGAGATCTGGCAGGTGCGGTTCCAGATCACCGCAATAAAACGAATATAGCAATAAAGCAAGTCAAATGAATGTTTTGGTTTCCTAGTGCATATAAACGTTATGTTTACACTATCCTGTAATCTATTAAGTGTACAGTAGCATTATGTCAAGAAAATGTACATACCTTAATTTAAAAATGCTTTATCGTGGGGTGCCTGGGTGGCCCAGTCGGTTAAGCATCCGACTTCAGCTTGGGTCATGATCTCACAGTTCATGAGTTCGAACCCCGCATCAGATTCTGTGCTGATAGCTCAGAGCCAGGAGCCTGCTTCGGATTCTGTGTCTCTCTCTCTCTCTGCCCCTCCCCCACTCGTGCTCTGCCTCTCCTTCTCTCAAAAATAAATAAACATTAAAAAAGCATTAAAAATATTTTACTGCTAAAAAATGCCGACCGTCATCTGAGCTTCCCATGAGTCGTAATTGTTCTGCCTCAGTGTTGATGGCTGCTGACTGATCAGGGTGGTGGTGGCTACAGTTGGGGTGCCTACAGCAATTTCTTAAAACAAGACAGTAATGAAGTTTGCTGCATTAATTGGCTCTTGTTTCATGAACAGTTTCTCTGTAGCATATGATGGTGTTTGATCCTCTTTTCCCCACAGTAGAACTTCTTTCAAAACTTTAATCAACTAGGTTTACGTAATATTCTAAATTTTTGTTGTCATTTTAACAATCTTCATAGCATCTTCACCAGGAGTAGATTCCATCTCAAGAAAAGACTTTCTTTGCTCACTCATAAGAAGGAGCTCTTCATCTGTTGAAGTTTTGTCATGAGATTGCAACAATTCAGTCCCATCTTCAGGCTCCACTTCTAATTCAAGTTCTCTTGCTATTTCCATATCTGTAGTTACCTTCTCCAATGAAGTCTTGAACCCCTCAAAGTCATCCGCAAGGGTTAGAATCAACTTCTTCCAAGCTCCTGTTCTTGTTGATATTTTGATCTCTTCCCATGAATCACAAATGCTCTTAAAAGCATGTAGAATGGTGAATGCTTTCCAGAGGGATTTCCAGAAGGAATCACTGTCTGTGGTAGCTCTAGCCTTATGAAATATATTTCTTAAATAATGGAAGTACTCCTTGATCCTTTGGCTGCAGAATGGATGTTGTATGAGCAGGCATGAAAACAACATAAATCTCATTGTACATCTCCATCAGAGCTCTTGGATGACCAGATACACTGTCAATGAGCAGTAATATTTTGAGAGGAATCTTTTTTTTCTCCACAGCAGATCTCAACAATGGTCTCAAAATATTCAATAAACCATGTTGTGAACAGATGTGCTGTCATCCAGGCTTTGTTGTTCCATTTATAGAGCACAGACAGAGTAGACTTATCATAATTCTTAAGGGCCCGAGGATTTTCATAATGGTAAATGAGCATTGGCTTCGACTGAAAGTCACCAGCTGCATTATTAGCCCCTAACAGGGGGTGAAGCCTTGAAGCCAGGCACCGACTTCTCCTCTCCAGCTATGAAAATTAAAAAAAATTTTTTTTTTCAACGTTTATTTATTTTTGGGACAGAGAGAGACAGAGCATGAACGGGGGAGGGGCAGAGAGAGAGGAAGACACAGAATCGGAAACAGGCTCCAGGCTCTGAGCCATCAGCCCAGAGCCTGACGCGGGGCTCGAACTCACGGACCGCAAGATCGTGACCTGGCTGAAGTCGGACGCTTAACCGACTGCGCCACCCAGGCGCCCCTCCAGCTATGAAATTTTAGATGGCATCCTCTTTCAATATAAGGCTGTTTCATGTACATTGAAAATCTGTTGTTCAGTATAGTCACCTTCATTCATTATCTTAGCTAGACCTTCTGGATAACCTGCTACAGCCTCTACATCAGTACTTGCTGCCTCACCTTGCACTTCTATGTTATGGAGACGGCTTCCTTCCTTAAACCTCATACACCAATCTCTGCTATCTTCAGACTTTTCTTCTGCAGCGTCCTCACCTCTCAGCCTTCACACAATTGGAGAGAGTTAGAGCCTTGCTCTGGGTTAGACTTTGGCTTAAGGGAATGCTGTGACTGGTTTGATCTTCTGTCCAGATGACTCACACTTTCTCCATATCAAGTAACAAGGCCCTTTGGCTTTCTTATCATTTGAGTATTCATCGGAGTAGCACTTATAATTTCCTTCAAAAACTTCTCCTTTGCGTTCACAACCTGGCTAACCATTTGACACAAGAGGCCTAGCTTTTGGCCTGTCTTGGCTTTCAACATGCCTTCCTCACCAAGTTTCTTCATTTCTCCTTTTGATTTAATGTGAGAGACATGCGACTCTTCCTTTCACTTGAACACTTAGCGGCCATTGCAGGCTTATTCGTTGGTCTAATTTCAGTACTGTTGTGGCTCAAAGAATTGGGGGGCCCAAAGAGAGAGAGATGGAGGAATGGCTGGTTGGTGGAGCGGTCAGAACACACACACATTTATCCGTTAAATTCGCTGTCTTATGTGGGTGCAGTTTGTGGCATGCCACAACAATTACTGTAGTAACGTCGAAGGTCGCCGATCACAGATCACCATAAAAAGTATAATAATAATGACAAAGTTTGAAATATTGTGAGAATTACCAAAATATGACACAGAAGGATGAAGTGAGCAAATGCTGTTGGAGAAATGGCGCCAGTGGACTTGTTAAACACAGGGTTGCCACAAACCTTCAGTTTGTAGAAAACTGAAGTGTCTGGGAAGCACAATAAAACAAGGTATGCCTGTAGTTCATTTCCTTTTATGTCTGAGTATCCTACTGTATGGATATGCCACATATTACTTATGCATCCGTTAATTGATGGACATTTGGATTGTCTCCAGGTTTTAGCTGCTGTGAACACTTGCTTATATAAGCCTGTGTGGACATGGTTTCATTTCTCTTGGGTAAATTACTAGGAGTAGAATTGCTGACTGAGTCTTACAGTAAGTGTGTGTTTAACTTTTTAAAACATAGCCGAATAATTTTCCAAAGTGGCTGTACACATTTTACGATCTCATCAGCAATATGTGAGACTTCTCGTTTCTCCAGATCCTTATCAACACTTGGTGTTCTCTCTCTCTTTGATTATAGTCATTATAATGGACATGTAGCGGTGTCCCACTGTAGTTTTGATTTGCATTTCTTTAATGACTGAGGATGCTGAGCACCTTTTCAGGTGCTTATTGGTCATTTGTATGTCTTCTTTGGTGAAATGTCTCCTCGAGTCTTCTGCCCAGTCTTTAAAATTAATTTTTTTTTTATTATTTTTTTTAACGTTTATTTTTATGTTTGAGACAGAGAGAGACAGAGCATGAACAGGGGAGGGGCAGAGAGAGAGGGAGACACAGAATTAGATACAGGCTCCAGGCTCTGAGCTGTCAGCACAGAGCCCGACGCGGGGCTCAAACTCACGGACCGTGAGATCATGACCTGAGCCGAAGTTGGACACTTAACCGACCAAGCCACCCAGGCGCCCCTAAAATTAATTTTTTGATTGTGGTAAGATATTTACCATCTTAGCCGTTAAGCATGCAATTCAGTGACGTTAAGTACGTTCACTGTGTTGTATGCAATGATCGCCACTACCCATTTCCAAAACTTTTCAATCATCCCAAACAGAAACATCGTTTCCATGAAACAATAACTCCCAGTTCCACAGGCCTCTCAGCCACTGCTACCCTCTATTTTACTTTCTGTCTCTACGAATTTGTCTATCCTGGGTACACCATACAAGTGGGATCATACAGTATGCGTCCTTTTGTGTCTGGGTTATGTCACTTAGCTGAATGTTGTAGCAAATATTAGAAGCTATTTTTAAGTTGGGTTTTTTGTCTAATTACTGAGTTGTAAAAAGTCTTAAGTTAGTCTAGCTTCAAGTCCCTTATCATACATGTGATTTGCAGAAATTTTCTCCCGTTCTCTGGCTTATGTTTTCATTTTCCTAATGGTGTCTTTCGAAGTGCAGCATTTTAAACATTTTAATGAAGTCAGCTTACCAGTTTTTTCTTTTATGGCTTGTAATTTTAGTGTTGTATCTTAAGAACTGTCTTGCTTAACCCATAGTCACAAAGATTTTCTCCTATGTTTTCTTCTAAAGTTTTAGTTTTAATTCTTAACATTTAGGTCTGTGATCCATTTTGAGTTCATGTTATGTAAAAAGTGAAATAAAGGTCTGAGTTAGTTTTTTTCCCCATTTGGATGCTCAAGGAAAATTTTCCCATTTGTCCCTTTGTTGAAAATCAATTGACCATAAAACAAGGGTTTTTTCCTGGATTCTGTTGATCTCTATGTTTTTTGTATGCTAATACCACATTGCCCTAATTAATTTCTGGCTTTAGAATACATATTGAAATTAGGTACTGGGGCACCTGACTGGCTCAGTTGGTTAAGCATCTGACTCTGGATTTCGGCTCAGGTCATGATCTCATAGTTTGTGAGATCAGGCCCCATGCGGGGCTCTGCTCTGACAGCACAGAGCCTACTTGGGAGTCTCTCTGTCTCTCTGTCTCTCTGTCTCTGTCTCTCTGTCTCTCTCAAAAATAAATAAACATTTAAAAATATTTTTAAAATTTAAATATTTGAAAAAGTAGAAATCAGACACTATAAGTCCTCCAACTTTGTTTTCCTTTCCAAATCGTTTTGGCTTTTCTAGGTCCTTTGTGTTTTCATATAAGTTTTAGGATCAGCTTGCTGTTTCTATAGAAAAGCCTACTGAGGTTTTTTTTGGTAATTACATAATTATTTTAATTATTATATAATTATGAAAAAATTTAAATATGAAAGAGTTCTGTGTTACAAACTGATAAAAGTAAATCTCTAGAGGCACCTGGGTGGCTCAGTTCGTTGAGCATCCAGCTCTTAATTTAGGCTCAGGTCATGATCCTAGAGTTGTGGGATCAAGCCCTATGTTAGGCTCTGTGTTGAGCGTGCAGCCTGCTTGGGATTCGCTCTCACTCTCCTTCTCTCTCTCTCTCTCTCTCTTTCTCTCCCCCCCCCCCATCCCTCTCTCCTGTTTGTGCTTTCTAAAATAAAATCAATAAAATAAAATAAAATAAAATAAAATAAAATAAAATGTAAACGTCTGTCTTAGTTGCAAGCCTACTGAGACTTTGACAGAAGTTGCTTTGAATATATGGATCAATTTTGGGAGAATTGCCATCTTCACCATATTGAGTAATTCATTAATCATTTGAGGGAACCAACTCTTGGTTTTATTCATTTTTTTCTCTTCCTTTTCTGTTTTCTATTTAATTGATTTCAACTCTGTGTGATTTCCTTTTTTCCTGCTTGCTTTTATTAGGTTTGCTTTCCATTTTCTAGTTTCTTAAGGTGGAAGCTTTGGTAATTGGTTTGAGATCTTTAGTCTTTTCTGATAATGGTGTTTAAAGTTATCCAGTGTCCTCCAGCTGCTTTAGCTGCTTCCCATGGATTTTGCTATGTTGTGTTTTTGTTTTCCTTCAGTTGAAAATTATTTTACTTTTAAGTAATCCCCACACCCAACGTGGGGTTTGAACTCACAACCTCAGGACCAAGAATCACGTGCTTTACCTGACTGAGCCAGCCAGGCACCCCCAGTTGAAAATACTTAAAAATTTCACTTTATTTTTGTAACTTTATTTTTGGCTCATGTGTTATTTAGCAGTGTGTTGTTCAATTTCCAAATGTTTGGGGTTTCCCAAAATTTATTTCATGTGGTGGAGCTCTTATTTAATTCCATGTGGGCAGAGAACATACTTTTTCTATCTTTGATCACTTCACATTTATTGAAACTCTTGTTCTATCAGTTATTTAAGTCTCCAACTCTTGTTGTTGAAAAATCTTTTTCTCCTTTCAACTCTGTTAGTTTTCGCTTCGAGTGTTTTGGGGTTCTGTTGCTCCGTACATATGCATTTATAATGATACATTGACCTTTTTATCATTATAAAATGTTTCTCTCAACTTAACAGAAACCCATGGGGGAGGGGAAGGAAAAAAAAAAAAAAAAGAGGTTAGAGTGGGAGAGAGCCAAAGCATAAGAGACTCTTAAAAACTGAGAACAAACTGAGGGTTGATGGGGAGTGGGAGGGAGGGGAGGGTGGGTGATGGGTATTGAGGAGGGCACCTTTTGGGATGAGCACTGGGTGTTGTATGGAAACCAATTTGACAATAAACTTCATATATTGAAAAAAAATTTAAAAAAATGTTTCTCTCTCTCTCTAGTAGTATTTCTCATCTTGAAGTCTGTTTTGTCTGATGTTAATATAACTATCTCAACTCTTTCATGGCTACTGTGTACATATTTAATTTCGTTTTGTGATAATTCTCTCTTAGCTTATACCCAAGTAAGGTCCTGGTGTACCACATGGAAACCAACCTTCACTGTTCATTCAGATTCTCACATACCTTTACTAAGGACAGGAATTCACTCAAAGCTGTACCCTAATCAAAGTATATTTGTTTTCAGGGTTCTAAAATATCTATTCTTCTTATGATGTTTAAAGAAAAGGATTATGTATTTGTTATTCAGGGGATGTCGTGGATCTTTGCCGTTTTGGTGCGTGACGTCATCCACTCCAATTTCTTCTGGTATACAGAAACTTGATTTCTTTTCGGTGTTTACCTTTCTTCCATCGGACACAGACTGGATGGCTGTTCATCAGTTGCCTTATCACCTTTTTTTGCTAAAGACCATTGGAACCAGTAACTCGGGCCAGAGAATTGAGTCTCTCATTCCCTGGAGCTTGAAACCTGAGCAGGGTGATTCAGAGTGGAAATGATTGGAGCGTCTTCCCCACAGCAGCTGTGTCTGCAGGATACTGGCCAGTGTTCCTGCTGCATGGACCCTAGGAAACACCTTTTATGTCCCCTTCAGTCTAGGTCCCCAGCTGCCCTTTTGGTTGTCCTCTGTCCTCAGATCTCTCCTCTGATCCTTCCAGTAAATTCCATTTTTCCCCTAAGTTAACCCAGAGGCAAGTTTCCATTGCCTGCAACCAAAGAACTCAAATGACATCAGAAGGGCATAGGAAGTTTAAAAGATCCATAGATGAATTTACATGTTTTTGGAAGGTGGTGTTTGTACTTAGAATGATCTTTCCAGTTTCATATTTGTGAGCTAAAGTAGTTTTATTCAACCCAGTAGCTGAATAACTTGCCAACCCCCAGTTGGTACCTTTACTAAATTGAAGAACCCCAACTTAAAGATTTCAACTTTGAAAAGGGGTAGAAGTCCACTAGGGGACTGATATCCCTGCTGTACCCAAATCTAGAGAGGGAGATAGATAAAATCAAAGTAATTGGGGATAAATGATTCTCACTGTTCCATCCCTTAACCAGTAGCAAAGAAGTATTTCATAGAAGAATACAAACACCCCTGTGTTTCATGTTAGAAAATATTATGACCTCTCCGTGCCTTTCCATGCCCAGCATGTCCCTGGAGGTATTCAGCTAGGTTCCCTTTGCCTGTGTGGGTAGTGGACAGACTGGAGCCTGGAGCCAACCTACTCTGGCGGTACTGTTGTCAGGAAAAGCATAGAGTGTAAGTAACTGTGCCCTTAGAAAACCCTGGACTTGGGGCGCCTGCCTGGCACAGTCAGTGGAGCATGTATGTGACTCTTGATCTCGCGGCTGTGAGTTCAAGCTCTATGTTGGGCATAGAGCTTACTTAAAAAAGTAAATAAAATTTAAACATTAAAAAAGAAAAGAGGGGCGCCTGGGTGGCTCAGTCGGTTAAGTGTCCGACTTCGGCTCAGGTCATGATCTCACGGTCCGTGAGTTTGAGCCCCGCGTCGGGCTCTGGGCTGATGGCTCAGAGCCTGGAGCCTGTTTCTGATTCTGTGTCTCCCTCTCTCTCTGCCCCTCCCCCGTTCATGCTCTGTCTCTCTCTGTCTCAAAAATAAATAAAAACGTTAAAAAAATAAAAAAAGAAAAAAGAAAAGAAAGCCCTAGACTTAATTTTTGCCGTCATGAAAGCTGATAGTGCTTTAGCTGCAACTATGGGGCCCAGGGAATAATTTCCTCTTTGGTAGCTGCTATGTACTAATCCAATGATGAGAACCACTTTAAAACATATAATTTCCAACCTCAGTTGAGCCCTCAGTCTTATTTAATAGTTTGTTTCTTGATAGGAAGACCTCCGTGCTACCTCCTCCTTTGCCTCTAATTTCCCTTCCCTTAGGTATCCTGAGCACCCAGCACTTACCAGCATTACCACAGCATTTATGGAATAGGACTGGCATTGTTCCTTTACAAGTCTGTTTCCCCAATAGATTGTGAACTCCTCAAAAAGAAAGAAAGCTTGTCTTATTCATCTGTGCATTGTCCAGCACAGCGTGTGGAGCAAAATGCCATGAATGCTTATTAAGTGAACAAATGCCCAATTCATAGTGAAGCCGGTTGCAGATTTGCCGGTAGCATAAAGAGAAGGAGAAGAGACCCTGAGGTCATCTGTACAGACTACAACCTTCTCAGACGAGGGAGCCAAGGCTCAGGAAGTGAGGGGACTTTCAGATTTCAAGGCCAGTAAGTGGCAGCTCTGAGACTAAACTCAGATCGTTAAAATCCAAAAATACGCTCTTTTTCTTTTCTACTTCGCCTCTTGGAAGCTCTTCTAGAACTCTGGCCTTAGGTAGCCAACTCTCAAATGTGACAGGTCGTGCTTTTCAGCCATTCTTTGCTTTCTGAATATTTCTACCCTGTCAGGAAGAATTTCTTCACGAAAGTAGGTAATTCTAGCTTTGGTTCATACTGAGTTCTCTCCTGCCCCATCATTCCTTTGATGCAAGTTCATTAAACTGCTTAATTACAGTTATTAGCAAACATCCCTAGGAATCCAGTCATCATCAGTCATGTAGGATTTTGCTAATTGTTTTTAAGGTGTGTTTTTAAAATGTGATTTTTAACAATTTATAATGCAGTGAATTTTATTTTTTATTTATATATTTTAAACTATTTTATTTCTTTTTTTTAAATTTTTTAATGTTTATTTATTTTTGAGAGAGAGAGAGAGAGAGAGAGAGAGGAGACAGTGCGAGTGGGGGAGGGGCAGAGAGAGAGGGAGACACAGAATCTGAAATAGGCTCCAGGCTCTGAGCTGTCAACACAGAGTGTGACACAGGGCTCAAACCTACGGACCACGTGGCTCATGACCTGAGCTGAAGTTGGACGCTTAACCGACTGAGTCCCCCAGATGCTCAAACTATTTTTTTTAATGTTTATTTATTTACTTAGAGAGTGAGAGAGACAGAGAGTGAGATTGGGGGAGAGTCAGAGAGAGGGGGAGAGAGAGAGAATCCCAAGCAGGCTCCTGCTGTCAGCGCAGAGCCCAGTGCAGGGCTGCTCGATCCCACGAACCATGAGATCATGACCCAAGCCAAAATTAAGAGCTGGACGCTCAATCAGCTGAGCCACCCAAGCTCCCTGCAATGCAATGAATTTTAAAGTAATTTCAATTTTGCTGCTTTTCCATCTGAAACACATTGTATATAATGATTATTCTTGCCTTAACCAGACAGCACTCTTTTCCATTTACATATATTTTTGGATTTGTGGTTTTGCAAATGAAAAGATGATTTCCGTTGTAGAGAGAAAGAACTGAATAAAATCTGATTCTGATAAAAATTTACTTTGCATGTATGAGCATTTACTTTTTATAACTGGTAATAACTATGTATCATTATAAAGTAACAGAAGGAAGTTTAGAAATTTAATAGACTCCAATATAAAACACTAATTACATGGTTTTACATATATTATGAGCCTGAATGTGTTTACCCAAACACAACTAAAATTAGGATGCTTGATGAGATATCAGAATTGCCACATTGTAGCCAAAATTTGTTAAAGTAAAATCATGGTGTAGATTAAAATTTAAAAAGTACTAAAAAGAAGTCTTTATTTATAAGTACTATAAAATTGGGATGGTGGATATTATGCAAAGACAATATTTGCATATTTAAAGCAAAGAGGTGTGAAGGTATTCAAAGTGTATTTAAATGATGTGAAGGATGTATTTTGGTTGGTTTTTTTTAAAGTAGGCTCTGTGCCCAATGTGGGGCTTGAACTCATGACCCCAAGATCAAGAGTCGCATGCTTTACTGACTGAGCAAGCTGGATACCCCTTGTCTGTAGGTTCTTAATGAATTTCTTCAGTGAATTGCCTGGTGTTAAAATTATTTGTATTACTGGTTTACACTTGTTTTTCAGTTCAATAAGTAAAAACTTACTGGGTATTTGTTTTATAAAAATCTGTCCCTGCAGATGATTTTGTGTCACAAAACTAAGGCTGTAGTAAAGTTCTCTCCAGGCTCCCGATAGAGCTAGTCAAATTGAGATATGTTAATACTATATCTTGGCAAATTTGCCTGGTTAAGTCTTTATGATTCTCTGTCATGTGGCTTTGAACATAGTATACAAAAAGAAAAGCGAAATGTATTGTTAAACCTCTAGCCTGTGTGATCCTTAAGAGCTAGAACTAAGTCCTCATTTTTCTATTTTTAGCACCTACCACAGTGTCTGGCACAGAGTAGGAGTTCAAAAAATGTTTCTTTTAAAAATTTTTTTATTTTAGAGAAAGAGGGAGTGTGAGTGGGGGAGAGGGGCAGAGGGAGAGAGAGAGAGAATCTCAGGCAGACTTCATGCTCAGCATGGAGCCCAACACAGGACCTGATCCCACAACCCCGGGATCCTGACCTGAGCCGAAATCAAGAGTTGGACACTCAACAGGCTGAGCCACCCAGGTGTCCCTCAAAAAAAGTTTCATATTTAAAGGCTCTGGGGACCTTGACCCTTCCAGAACCCTGTAATTATTGCCCATATTTTATCAGTGGATTCTAATGTCAAAACAGATGACTCTTGTGTGCTGGTACATAGTAGGTGCTTGATAAATGTTGAAGGAAAGAATCTATTGTTTTAATGTTTCCCCACCCATTGTCTCCACTGGCAATTTGCCTTACGATGTGGAGTATGTTATCAATTATTTATTCCACGGAAACATTCCACAAATAATCATCATCATTATAAATTTAGAAGAGGTAATGTGGTCAGTTATGAATTATACATGTCTGGATTATCTGTACTGTCTTTAAGCTTTTATCAATCCCTGGAGGCCAACTCCTGATAAGAAGTCCATGCCTTTTGTTGGTGGTAAGCTTCCCCTTCTATGACACTTTGATGGCTTGGGAAGTGGTTGAGACCCCCGTGTCCCCTAAGGGCTTTCACTGTGTCTTTGGCCTTTAGGGAGTCAGGCAGTGGGGTCTGCTACCTTGCTGGTTGGAATATGCAGACCTACTCCTGGTTTCCATGTGCTCAGGCTTCATGTCTGTCTGGCTTGGGGTGGCTCTGACCTAGTTAAGTTTTGGGAAACTGTATCAAGCCCTCACCTATTGACTCAATTACACATAATTTGCTAGTTTAATAATTTGCAAGTGGGCTATTGAAGAATTTTTTAAACTCAAGCAATGAGTGCAGAGTTGGGCCTTATCAGCATATCACAGCAGAGGTGAGGACAATCATGTTCATGTATACTTGGATGCACAAATGGGAACTTGGTTCAGTGTGTATCTAGCACTGTCAGCAAAGAGAGTGTAGGCTGCCAGACTTCGTATATACATATCTTTAAAAGTTTATTTATTTATTTTGGGAGAGAGAGACAGACAGAGAGAATCCCAAGTGGGCTTGGGAATCCCAAGTGTTAATGCAGAGCCTGACACAGGGCTTGAACTCATGAACTGTGAGATCATGACCTGAGCCGACATCAAGAGTTGGCGCTCAACCAGCTGAGCCACCCAGATGCTCCAGACTTCATATATTTTACCTAAAAAGGGAATTCCAGCCTGAAGCTGAGTGATCTTGTCCAGTTGGAACAGGTGTCTCAGCAGAGGGACTTTGGTGATTATCATTTGTATTAGTCAGGGTTCTCCAGAAAAACAGAACCAACAGGATGTCCATCTATCCATCCATCTATTATAAGGTAATGGCTCACATGATTATGGAGGCTGAGAAGTCCTACCATCTGCCATCTGCAAGCTGAAGACCCAGGCAAGCCAGTGGTGTAGTACTAAGTCCTGGGATCCAGAGAGCTGATAGTGTAGACTTTAGTTGAAGTCTGAAGGCTTGAGCACCAGCAGTGCTGAGGGCAGGAGAAGATGGACGTCCCAGCTCAGGCAGAATGTGAATGCCCTTTCTTCCTCTCTTTTTTTCCCCCTCCTTTCTATTCTGCCATGGCTCTCAAGTGATGGGATAATGCCTACCCACTTTGGGGAGGGCATTTGCCAATTCAAATGCCTTTTGGAAACAACCTCACAGACACACCCAGAAATTATGTTTAACCAGCTATCTGGTTCAGTTAAGCTGACATATAATTAACCACCTCATCATCCATATTCATTTTGTTTTAAGTCTACCTGCCAGACGTGACTTGTCCTGTGTCTTGACTCTAGGGAGAGAAGACAGTGAATTGAATGCAATTTGAGTATTTGTTCAGTTCTGGTGATGGAGGTTTTTCAGTGTAAATTAATAAATTGGTGTTCTATTGTCTGCTCGTCTCTAATACATTTTAGCTTGTCTGGGTCCATCTTTGAGGACCTGATCACCTCTGGGCACTGGCTAAATCCAATCTCTAAGACTTGAATGTGAAAGACCAAATCCTGGAAAATGAAGCTAAATTAATTGGTCTCCAGTGGGAGCCAGGCATTATTAGAAGCACTGGGGCTACAGTAGTGACCCAGACATGGAAGGCCCTTACTCTTAGTCCTGCTGCACATTCTAGTAGGGTTTACAGCCAGTAAACACTAAGTAACCAAGGTAATTTCAGCCTCAGTGCAGTGTTCTGGTAAGATAAAATGAAGGAGGGTAATTGTAGGGCTATTTTAGGAAGAAGGTGGTTTAGGTGACATGTGAACTGAGACTTAAGTGACAGAAGGGGCCAGCTGATGGGGCGTCTGGGTGGCTCAGTCGGTTAGGTGTCCAATTCTTGATTTCAGCTCAGGTCGTGATCTCTCTGTTTGTGGGATCCAGCCCTGCATCGGGCTGAATGCTGACAGCATGGAGCCTGCTTGGGACCCTGTCTCTCCTTCTTTCTGTGCCCCTTCCCTGCTCACACAAGCATGCGTTCTCTCACCCAAAATAAATAAATAAACTTAAAAAAAAAAAAAAAAAAGAAAAGAAGGGGCCAGCCGAGCCAAGGTGGTGGTGTGGGAGGAGGAGACACACAGGGCAGAGAACATTACAGAGAGAGGAAGCTGCAGGTTCCAAAGTCACAAGCAGAAGGAAGCTTGGCATGTTTGAGGAGCAGAAAAAGGACCAGTGGGATTGGAGTGTCATGGAATGAGTGGGGGCAGGTGGGTGAGGTGTGTGGGAATAAGAACAGATCATTAGCCTGGAAGGTTATGATGGGAAGTTTGGAGTTTAGAAATGGGTAACCATTATTTAATTTTAAGCAAAGGAATTTAATTCATATGCTTGGTGCTGGGGATACATCAGTGAATAAAACAGATAAAAACCCTTGCCCTCCTGTTGCTTACAGACTGATTTGTGTTTCAAAAAGATCACTCTGCTGCTACATGGGGAAGGGGTTGTAGGGGAGCAAGAATGGAGGCAGGGAGATGGGTTCGTGGCTCCCATGGCAGTTCAGGGGCAAGGTGACTTGGATTTGGGGAGTCATGGTGGAGATGGGGAGAAGTAGATGGGTTGTGGATCTGTTCTGGAGGTAGACCCAACAGGACTTCTGGCACATTGGAGGCAGAGAGACTTCGTGTATGACGTGGCAAGTTTTAGGGACCCATTGAATGTCCATATGGAAATGCCAAGAAGGCAATTTGATACGAAGCTGGAACTCGGGGACGTTTTAAGTCCTAGTGTGCAGATGAAGCAGCCATGTAGAGAGATGCTATCTTATGAGGCCCTGACCTGTTGCAGTGGGGCCCTTCTCCAGGTGATACTGGAGTTACATTTCAGTTTCCAAGTCCTCACAAATCTGGGAGGAGTTGGAGAAGGAGAAACGAGCAGAGCTGTTTCAGTCCTGGTTGTTCCTGGCAATCCTAGCTTGTCTGGGGGGGCGAGGTCCAGGGGGCATGGGTCTCACCTTTGCAGACACAGCATGATACAGCACTGTGGGGCTTACACGGGGCACCATTTTCTACTGTCTTTGGGAAGGGAGATTTTGTAAACATAGGCCATATGTTAGAAAAAATAAATGAAGACTTAGGACATCGCTTTTTTTTTCCTTTTTTTTTTTTTTTTTAAATCTTTTTCTTAATTCTTTGGAAGAGAGAGAGACAGAGAGCTGGGAAGGGGCAGAAAGAGACAAAGACACAGTATCCAAAGCAGGCTCCAGGCTCTGAGCTGTCAGCACAGAGCCTAATGTGGGGCTCGAACCCACAAACTATGAGAGCCAAAGTCAGATGTCTAACTGACTGAGCCACCCAGGCACCCTGGGACATCACTTTTTCAAAGTGTCTCTTTGCTCTGGAAACATGTTATTGTATGCTTTTAGGGCGTGCACTTGCCACCCTATTGTCTTTGCTACTGCAGCTGAGCCTCCCTGAGGGCAGGCCTGGGGCACAGTATGTCAGTAGGCACACAGAAAAGAGTTTCTTGCTTTGAATTGACAGTAATGGAGTGTCCATGATAGAGTGGGGGTGTAACCTTGTTAAAGTAAACATATCATTTTGGTACATTGTTCCGAAGTGACAAATTAGGGAACATTACTGGCTGTACACAGGGTTTGCTTTTCTAAGACTTCATAGAATTCTCTAATACCCTCTGTTTTCTCATAACTTTTCAGTAGCATGAATATTGCATTAAGTTTTGATGAAATGCTTTTCTGTATTATTCAAAGAAAGCACTTCTAATACGATAGCTTACCCATCTGCTTAAGAATTCTGAAAGTTAAATGGGCTTTTCTTACTTGTAAGCATTAAAACACACTCAGACACACTTTTTTTGGTTATAAAAATAATGTAAGGCCTTTGTGGAAAATACAAAGAGGAAGCAAACATAATCCCACTCTAGAGAATAGCACAGCGTTAATATTCCAGTGTTATTTTATATGTATCTTATACACAGCAGGAATCATGCTGTATATTTATTTTGTACCCTCCTTTTTTGCATGATAGTAAACTGTATTCATTTTCTCTTATTTTTGTTTTATTATTTTTTAAATGTTTGTTTATATTGAGAGAGAGAGAGAACCAGGGTGAGTGGGGGAGGGGCAGAGAGAGAGGGAGAGAGAATCCCAAGCAGGCTCTGCACTGCCAGCACAGAGCCTGACAGGGGGCTTGATCCCACCTGCTGTGAGATCATGACCTGAGCTGAAATCAATAGTCAGATGCTTAACCAACTGAGCCATCCTGGTGCCCCTTTTTCCCTTAGTTTTAGAAGCTCTCTGTGAACTTCTTCCTGGTTGTGTAATAATGTATAAAACTTTGGAAAATACTTGGTGTATCTTACTAGGAAGATATCTTTGTGAGTACATTGTTGCCATTTTTCTTATTTCCTTGATTAATTTCAATAGCTAGAGTTACTGGATCAAAGGTTATGAACATTGTGAATATATTTTGATGGATCGTGTTCCAGAAAGATGTATCAGGAAGGGTCAACTATGCCTTTTTAATTTTGAAATGCTATTTTAGTATTATAAATTTAATACATTTGCTTTTTTAATTGATGAAAATGGCAGGACTTTTTAATTTTAAATAGACTTTATTAGAGGAAGTTTCAGTTCACAGCAAAATTGAGCAGAAAACACAGAGTTCCCAGATGTTCCCCGTCCCCAGGGTCCCCCATTATCAATATCCATGCCATCGTGTTGCATTACCATGGTATGACTTTTATTTTTCATTTCTTTGCTTACTAGAAAGACTGAACCTTTTAAAAATGGTGTGAATTATTTTTAGCACCTCTTTGGTGGGTAGCTCTTCATTTCATGTGCTTGGTGATGTCTTGATTGAGAGACAGCTCAGAGGAAATAGGACTGGTTATAGCCTTTGTCATTTGTACAGCATCTGATGCAGTGTTTCTCCAGGAGTGCTCTGTGGACCTTGAACATCCACTTTTCTGGGCCCATTCCCTAGCTTTGGCTCTCTGGGGGTGGGGCCCAGGGATTTGTGTATTTAACAAGCCACCTGGGGATTCTTATGCACCCTAAAGACGTTTAAGAACCCCTGGTCTTAAACCTTTTTATAAACAAAGGTTTGAAGCATTACATAGAAAAATGGCCTACTCCTTTCTATAAACTCTAACAAATAAGTGTTACTTCCTATTGAAAGAGAGAACACCAGCGCCTTTTCATCAGTGGGAGAGTGTCAGAACCAGATTAGTCAGATCTGAAGGTTTCTTACAAGAATGTGTTCAGATGACTAACATTTTGTCATTCACAGGTATCGTAGCTGGTTTGCATTCTTCTTAACAGAGCGGGTTCATTCAGAAAAAGCTGGAAACTATAGCAGAGAACAGATAGGTCTAGCACTTCCAAATTCCCTTCAGTGAAACATTCTTTTTACTGTCACTGTCACTCCGTCTATAGTGGCTCCAACCAGGTTTCCAATGAGGAAAACACAAAATCCTCGTATTTGCTAATTTCTCATTTTTACCAGGAAGTTTGAAAAATCCTTGAAAAATGTATGTAAGCGCAGTTGCCTGCATACTTGAAAAAGAATAGTTGAGAAAAGGCAGCACAAAAACAATTTATGTACATGTCTGTACACAAGCCTGTATGTTATGCTGTGCTCACTGCAAACGTGGCTACCGTCTGTCACTGTGCAGTGCTATTACAGCATCATTGACTGTGTCCTTTTCTTCCTGTGACTTTTTCCATGACTGGAACCCTATACCTCCCACTCCCCTTCCCCTCGTTTTGCCTGTCCTCTTGTCCCCCTCCACCGTGGCAGCCATCAGTTTGTTCTTTATTTATGGGTCTATTTCTGCTTTTTGTTTGTTCATTTGTTTTGTTTTTCCACTGTAAAGGCTCAGTGAGAAGGAAGGCAGACAGCTATCTGCAAGCCAGGGAAAGGGCTCCCCTAGAACGTGACCGTGTTGGCACCCTGGTCCCGCACTTCCCAGCCTTAGAACTTCGAGAAATAGATGTTTGTTGTTTATAAGCTGCTCAGTCTGTGGCATTTTGTTCTTTTAGCCCCAGCTGACTAAGACAGGACACTTAGGAGATCTGGGTGCAACATAAAATTTCTTTCTTGAACTTACGTTTTTAAAAGCCGGTAGATGAACCAGAGGCAAGGATGGTTAACTTTTATGACTTGAATTAGTTGCCCACAAGACAAAGTAGAAGAGAGAGAAACATCAGAGCCAAATAAAAAGAGAGAGAGAAACCGTGAGGGAAAAGATGGAAGACTCAGTGGGGACACAGATCTAGGGCACCCAGCATGTGAATAATTGGAGTTCCAGAAGGAGACAAAGAAACAGATGGAGAACAAACAGTAGCTACATAGAAGAATCATCTGAGACTACAGATTGAAAAATTCACTGAGTTCCAGGTAGAATTGAATTTTTTTTGAAGTCCACAATTAGGTACATTCTGATAAAACTGAACTCCGAAGTAGAAGAATAAAATCTTACAAGCTTCTAGGCATAAGGAGCCGAGAAACTTACAGAGGAAGAGGCACCAGACTTCCTATCAGCCTCGAAGTTCGCTGGGAGGAAGGGCCTTGAGGTTAAGAATTCCATACCCTTTCAATTGATCCCCAGCCTTTGGGGTGAGGGAAGGAGGGTTGTCAACATGGCAGGGATTCAGAGAGTCTTTTATCCAAGCGCCTGATCTGAGGAAAGTGTTAGGGAGTCTACACAGAGACCCTAAGATAGGGGGAAAGGAAAAGGAAGAAGGCAGAGGTCATCAATGATCCGTAAAAAAAGACCTATGTTATTTCATGTAAGTAGAGGTTGAGGAATGCTTGAGACTGGGTAACAGAAGTACTGAAAAAAGGAGAAAAGATTATTGAAATGAGACATTTTACAGGCAAAAATTTTAGTTCCAGCCCAGTTAGAGGTACCACGTTATTTTAGCAAAGCATAACTGGGGTGAGGGAAGGGCAAGAGGGGAGGAAAGCAAAATCCTTCCTGATAAACCACCTGCGTTGGAGGGCGAAGGAGGGTGAGCGTGAGGTGTGCTGAGTGTTTCATACCAAGGAGGGGGGAGCCGTGCAGGAACAGAGCCTGGAGTAGACGTGTGTGGTTATGGACATGGGGAAGGGAAGGGAGCCATTCATAGAATAGCGATGTCCAGGAACATTCCCCGGTCAACAAGGGGAGGGAGGACATTGGATGGTAACCTGGTTAAACCCATCAAAACAAGGAAAAGGAGCAAGGAAACAGCAACCAGAAGCAGCATAAATTGTAAATATAAAGTGAGATGAAAGGTCAAATGAAAACACAAAGCATTGTAGTGTCATGACTGAGAGCACAGTCTGTGAAGCCAGAGTTCCTAGTTCAGATCCCAGCTCAGTCACTTATTAACTGGCTTTGGACAAGCTACTTAATATCTCAGAGATTTCACCTCCTGTGAAATGGGGATAATAATAGTATCCACTTCGGAGGGTGTTGTGAGGATAAACGGGTTAATGTAGCTACAACACTCAGAACAGTGCGTGCTGTGCTAGACCAAGCAAGTATTTGCTTTATTATTTATAAAGTGTGGTCACAGTGTTAATATTAGGTAAGATGAAACAACATTAAAAGCATTAAATCAGGGGCGCTTGGGTCGCTCAGTCGGTTAAGCGTCCGACTTCTGCTCAAGTCGTGATCTCATGGTTCGTGAGTTTGAGCCCCACGTTGGCCTCTGTGCTGACAGCTCAGAGCCTGGAGCCTGCTTCAGATTCTGTGTCTTCTGCTCTCTCTGCCCCTCCCCCACTCATGTTCTGTCTGCCTGTCTGTCTCTCTCTCAAAAATAAATAAACATTTAAAAAAAGGCACTAAGGGGCGCCTGGGTGGCGCAGTCGGTTAAGCGTCCGACTTCAGCCAGGTCACGATCTCGCGGTCTGTGAGTTCGAGCCCCGCGTCGGGCTCTGGGCTGATGGCTCAGAGCCTGGAGCCTGTTTCCGATTCTGTGTCTCCCTCTCTCTCTGCCCCTCCCCCATTCATGCTCTGTCTCTCTCTGTCCCAAAAATAAATAAACGTGGAAAAAAAAATTAAAAAAAATAAAAATAAAAAAAGGCACTAAATCAGAAGCACTAAATTATTGTGTAATGGTTAAGGTCACTTGTATCACAAATCTGTATGTGTCAAATAAAATGGTGGCTAAATAAAATGAAAAGTGTTAAAAATGTAAGGAGAACTTGATGAAAATATTTTACAATGGAGGAATTCATAAAACCTCTTTCCCAGATGGAGCAATCTGCTAGACAAAAATAAATAAGATCTAGAGAAAATGAATACTGGAATCAGCAAACTCAATCTAACAGACGATATTGAACCTTTTGTTCCTTGAATAGTTTTTTTGCATGGAACATTTAGTAAACATGTGCTGCAAAGCATACCCCAATACATTCAAAAAGTTAAGTATATTCCAGACCATATTTTTGATCCCAAGCCAATAGAGTAGAAATAAATAATGAAAATGATGGGGCGCTTGCCTGGCTCAGTTGATAGAGCGTGCAACTCTTGATCTTAGGGTTGTGAGTTCAAGCCCCACATTGGGTGTAGAGATTACTTAGAAGTAAAATCTTGAAAAAGTAAATAAATAAACAAATAAAAATGACCAAAACACTTAACTGCTTGAAAATGAGGAAACACAACTCTAAGTAATCCTTTAGATACCTAAATATCAAAAGATCAAAGAGGAACACAAAATGGAAATTAAAACTAATAAGGAAAGCACTTCACACTCAGGCTATGGACACAGCAGATACTGTTCTAAAAAAAAGTCTTTGTTATTAAGGAACTTAGTACTCCTATTTTAAAATTACTAAAAGAAAGAGTAAAACCAAAAGAAAAGCAAGAAAAATTAAAAAATACTTAAGCTGGCATTAAACAAATGAGAAATTTTAAATGGTTGAAAAGAAAAGGAGGTAAGGAATCAAGAGCTTTTTCTTTGCAAAGGGGAGAGGAGGTGGTGTTGGTGAGGGGAGTGTGAGGGACAGAATGAAGGTGGAGGAAGGGAGGGCAGAAAGGAAGCCATGTGCGAAAGAATAAGGAAATATTCCGAAGGAACATTGGTCTCTTGTGACCTAGGACTCCGGTTCTCCTGTCTGTCTGTCTGTCTTTCTGACTGTCGCGCTTCAACTCATCTTCTTTGCAGAGTGGTTACAGGGAGGGTGGGTTTTGGGGCCAGGCTGCTCGGTCAGTCCTGACTGGTCACTTGCCGTCCGTGTGACTTTGGGTGCATCATTTCATCCTGAAACACCGGGGACCCCAAGAGTGTGGATTTGGTACATGCTCAGTAAACACCAGGGGTGTCCTCACCATCCCCACCGTTCCTTAGACTTGCCAGGATGGCTGCTCCGCCAGGCCATGCTGTGTTGGGGCACCTGCTCTCATTGAATGCCTTTCCACGAGACCCCGTTCTGCTATTCCAGCAGAAGTGCTGTCATCAGATAAGTACCCTAAGAGGATCAGCATTTGCTGTCTTGGCTCTGTGCTAGACATTGTAGGTGCTTTTTGCGCAGCGTTTCGCGAAACATTTACTGTGCCCTTAAGAGTACAGTCACTTAACAGACGTTAAGTTTCCTTAACAGAGAAGGAAAAGGAAGCTCAGAGGACGTGACACATTTGCCCAGGGTCATTCAGCTAGAGGAACTGAATTTGGACGTGTTTGTCTGACACCCCCTGCCCAGCCCTGTCCTTGCTTGGTGTTGATTTATTACTTCCTGATCGATTTAGGGAGTCTTCGCCTAGAGCAATGACTATCAAAAAACAGCCTGGAGTGGTGGAAAGAGCTTTGAACTGTAAGAGCAAGAGTCCAGGGACCTAGTCCGAGCTTTCCCCTTTCTTGCAGCGTGGGGGGCCGGGGAGGTGGTGAGGGGCTCTGTCAAGTCATGTGGCATCCAAGTCTCAGTGTTTTTACTGGCAGATGAAGGGACTGTGTGTGTGTGTGTGTGTGTGTGTGTGTGATCTCTGAGGTCTCTCTAAGCATGTGTAAGTCCTTTCCGTACACGTGTATCTATCAGGTGGCTGTCAAAAAGGAGCTCTTAGGAATGGAGTTAAATGTTCTTATTTTTATCAAAAGTATAAAATGCTTTTGTACCAGCATATAAATTCTCAGAAGACCCTCTTAGTGGTTTTTTGTGTTGCCCAGGTACTCCAGGAGCAGATCCGGGCCCGGGACAACATCAGCTATGGAACTAATTCTGCCTTAAAGACTCTGGAGATGCGTCAGCTCTCCGGTTTGGGAGACCTTCGGGGGAGAGTGGCAAGGTAGGTGGTCAGGTGTTTGGGACTGTACTCATCGAAAGCTGTTTTTCATCAACTCCATTTTACAAAGTATATATTCACAAAGTCCCAAAGCAAATTCTTTGCGTTCTTCTAAGACATTCCCTCCTTTGCCCATAAAAATCAAGGGTAGACGTTCCACCTGATTATGAGCATACCACGATTTCTTATCTTGGAGTTGTGTTTGTGGAAGGAAATGATGGGAGGGCTCGGCTGACCTGTGTAATTTGGCCGGGTAATAATTATGTTTACTGTCTCCAGTAATACAAAGTTGAGACTTACATTTTGTATGTCTCTTTTAAAAATGTCATTTCCCTTGTAATTTATTTTTTTATTATCTTCTGAAAATTTTGGTCTGTGATAGATTGGAAATTTAGAGAAGATCTTTGACCTCAGGTAGTACGAAAGGTGCTGTTCCGGCCCCTTTCTACTGAAGGAGTGCTCCGTGCACCAGCACCATTGGAGTCACCCCAGAACTTGTTGGAAATGCACGATCTTTAAAATATTTATGGGCCTCTTCTGCCCTCTGCTGCTGTTAAGAGTCAAGCACAAGTCTACAAGGGGAGCTGTGGAGCCAATAAACAATTCAAATCAGGCTGAGGTGAAAATGAGGGTGGTCTGTAAAGGGTGAGACGGAAGAAAGAACAAGAACACAGGATCCAAGACCTCTTTGGAGCAAAGGAGAGTAGTGTTGGGGGATCTGTGCAAGACAACACACGAAGGACCTTAGATGCTGGGCATGTGTGTTTCGGTCTGCTGGGTGAACATCAGTCTTACAGCAGATGGCCCCACAGAATGAATGGAGGCCTAGTTGCCACTCTTGTGTAGTTATCTCTTCTCATTCGGGTCAGCGCCAGTCTTCTTAGCATGCCCTTTAGAGATGAACCCCCCACTGACCTCCTTATCTCTCTCGACCTTTGCACTGTACCTTTTGTCAGTAATCAGCTACTTGTTAGTCCCTGAATGGGTCATGCTCTCCCATCTCTGTGCCTTTGCATGTGCTTCTTCACCCACCATGCCTTTCCCCCTTCTTTTCTAACATCTAATCAGACTTTCAAGTTCAGCTCAAATGTCACCTCCTCCAGGAAGTCTTCTCTGATACCCTACTCTCCTGAGCTCTCCAAGCATTCTGTTCTATTGAGTCTCTCTACTGTTTTCAGAGTACATTTTTATTTTTGTAACCTACATGCATAGAACAGTCTCTGGAGAGCAGTAGATTCTCAATACGTATTTGTTTGGATGAATTAATGATCTAGAAAAATGACTGTAATATGACTGAAAAACTTGACGTCTTTTTGTGGAGATTGGCTTAACAGAAAGCCCACTCTGTGAGACCTCCCAGAAGAGTGAGAAGTTAGAAGGGCTTCAGAGCTACAGGGCAGAATAGGGACTTGTGGAAAATTTTGAGGATCTGCCTATGCACTTCAGTTGCAGATGAAGATTATGTGAGGCCAGCTATGTACGAGGCTTAGCACAGGGCATGGCATGGAGTGAACACAGAGCAAGTGGGAGCGTTTGTGAATCTCAAGGGCAGCGGCAGTGACATTATCCTCATGAAACTGTTCTAATGACCAAATGGAGAAATGACTTTGAACTATTTTCAGGAATTTTACATTTTTCCCGTGCAGTTTCACATTCAGTTCTTTATGCAGTACGTTCCTTCCCTATAGCAAATACTTTTGCAGTGAAACAATCACAAACGTTTGTTGTGAGCACCACCTGTTTTTGCTTTGTTTTGTGGTTCTACTGGTCTTTCCCCTGGAATGCTAATAAGACTTTGTTGGAATAAACTTCTGTGGAAAAAAAAAATCTTTGGCAAAGTTTTGGCTTTCTTGGATTGAATTGGAGGAGTATGAACGTGCTAAGTGATGGTCTTAAATTACTAGGCTGCTATATTATTTCAGGTTTTATTTTATAGTGTTTATGGATCCACCGGTGATGCCCTTGGTAGGAAGCTGGCCCTGATGCTCCCCCTTGTGCTTCTCTGTGAAAGTGGGGGGCACCCTCACCCCACTAAGAGTGGCATGCTCTGAACAGACTTTCTTAGAGAGTTTCCCATTTCTCCCTAAAGCAGAGCTCAGGGAGGCCAGCTTTCCTCTTCCTCCTGGAACAGTGGGTCCATTATTTGGCCTGTCTTCTTCATTTTTCCCAGTGCTCAGCGGCCACTTCCATTCCTCCTTGAGGTCTGTTTTCATGGTGCCAGAGTTTTAAAGGAGAAATAGCTATATACTGACGCAGGTGTGCAAGTTCCCTCCAGGTAAGCAAGTCCAGGTGCAAAGGAAGAAAATGGATAAATTAGACATCATCAGCTTAAAAAATCTTTGGCTCTTTTAAATAATGCTGTTATGAACATTCACAGACAAATTTCTGTGTGGCCATATGTTTTCATTTCTCTTGGATATATATATATATATACCTAGGAGTATAATTGTTGAGTAATGTGGTATTCTATATTTAACCTTTTGAGGAGCAGAACAGCCAGACTGTTTTCCAAAGCGATTGCACCATTTACAATGCCACCGGCACTGCGCAAGGGCTCTGATCTCTCCACGTCCTCACCAACACTTTCCTTTTTGATAGAGCCAACCTAATGGGTAGGAAGTAACATCTTGTTTTTGATTTGCATTTCCCTAGTGACTAATGGTGCTGAACACCATTCAGTGGGCTTATTGGTCATTTGTAGATCTTTGAAGAGCTGTTTATGCAGATCCTTTGCCCATTTTTGATCTGGATTAATAGTCTTTTTATTATTGAGTTGCAGAAGATCTTTATATATTCTAGATTCAATTCACTACCAGATACCTGATTTGAAAAAGCTTTCCCCTGCTCTAAGGGTTTTCTTTTCACTTGACTGGGTCCAATTGGTTCTTTTAAAAAATGATTACTGTCTCTTTGTTGATATTCTCTATTTGATGAGACATTACCATTATACCTCCCTTTACTTTTTTTTTTTTTTTTACAGTTTTTATTTATTTATTTATTTTGAGAGAGAGAGGCAGAGAGAATCCCAAGCATATCTGTGCTGTCAGCCCATAGCCCTGTGCGGGGCTCCAAGTCACAAACCATGAGATCATGACCTGAGCCGAAATCAAGAGTGAGAAGATCAATCACCTGAGCCATCCAGGCACCCCATACCTTCCTTTACTTTTCTAAATCATGTTTTCTCTATTTCTTTGGTCATCCAGTGTTTATAATGGCTGCCTTAAAGTCTGTGTCTTTTAAATCTGACATCTTTCCCTCTCACTGCCAGTTTCTTTTGCCTGCTTTTTTTCTGTGTTTAGTTCATATTTTCTGGTGTCTTTGCTGGATACTGGATACTAACAGCTCCTTCCCTCTGTTTGCTTTGGTTGGTTGTTTGTTCAGTGACTTGGCCGGATTGTTTCAGAGATGTCTCTTTCTCCGGCAGTATGAAGCATCTAGCGCACAGGTGCCCGGTGATGTCAGTGATCTTAGCAAGACTCTCTCTTTTCCCTGATCTTTTTAAAAATTTTTTTGAGAGAGAGAGAGTGAGAGTGAGGGCGCTCACTTGCCAGGGAGGGACAGAGGAAAAGAGGGAGAAAGGAGGCCCCACACCCAGCAGAACCTGACTGGGGCTCGATCTCACAACTGTGAGACCATGACCTGAGCTGAAATCAAGCGTGGAACGCTTAACCGACTGCACCACCTGGGGGCCCCTCTTTCCTTGATCTTTTATTAAGCCGTCTGCCTCTACAGGTATCACGTCCAGATCTTCATCGCCATTAATTTCTGGCAGATTGCTGTACAGGGATTGTTTCTGACAATACCCTGGGACATAAATTGCTCTGGAGTCTGATTCAGTTAAATTATTGCCAGCCCTTAAAGGCTTAATTATGTATATATACAAGAATTATTATATGTATAGGTAATTATAACATGGAACATGAACAACTTAATGTTTTAAATGTCACTGCCTTTCTGGGAGCCTGGGTGTTAAGCAACCGACTCTTGGTCTTGGCTCAGGTCATAATCTCGCGGTTCATGAGATCGAGCCCCCACCTCAAGCTCTGTGTTGACAGTGTAGAGCTTGCTTGGGATTCTCTCTCTCTCTGTCTCTCTCTCTCTGTCTCTCTCTCTGTCTCTCTCTCTCTCCCACTCTCTCCCTCTCCCTCCCTCCCTCTCTCTCTCTCCCTCTCTGCCCCTCCCCCTTCTCATGCTCTCTTTCTCAATATAAACAAATAAACACTAACAAAATTTGTTTTTAAGATTTATTTTTGAGAGAGAGAGACAGAGACAGAGACAGCATGACCAGGGGGGAGGAGGAGGAGCAGGAAGGGAGGAAGACATGGAATCTGAAGCAGGCTCCAGGCTCTGAACTATCAGCACAGAGCCTGACTCAGGGCTTGAACTCACAGATCGTGACCTGAGCCAAAGTCGGACACTTAATCAACTGAGCCACCCAGGTGCCTCTAGGTAAATATTTTTTAAAAATAATAAAAAAAATGTCACTGTCTTTGGTGTGCTATGCCACCATGTCACAAACTGTAAGAGATGTTTACTTTAAGCATGTTGCCTGGTCAGGTCTGTGGCTAGACCTTTGGTACTCTGTTAATGAACTTCTGACCACGTCTTCGCCACTGATCTGATAACCAGATGAAAAGTTATTCTGCCACACAATGGCTACAACCAAGAACTGCACCTGGGAGATAACAGTTATCCAAAGACCTGAAAAGGGAAATTTTGAGACGACTACATTATTGGTTCATTTATAACATAACAGGATAAAATAGGGCAACTTGTCAGATTGATTGCAAATTCTCGTTTAACTAAAGCTGTTGAGCCATGCACACAGCTATATTTAGAACTCTGAGGCTGTCTTTTATGAGTGTTTTTTTTGAAAAGACAGGAACAGTGTCGTTGATTCAATATTAGCTGAGGTGGCAATATAGCTTCCCCCTTTTTTCTTATTTATTTATTTAGAAATAATTTGCAGGGTGCCTGGGTTTCTCAGTAGGTTAATCTGACTCGATTTTGGTTCTGGTCATGATCTCACAGTTCATGAGATCAAGTCGTGTGTGGGGCTCTGTGCCAAAAGTGCAAAGTCTGCTTGGGATTTTCTCTGTCCCTCTCTCTCTGCCCCTCCCCCCTCTCAAAACAAACAAACAAACAAACAAACAAACAAACAATTTGAAACTTACAGAAAGTTTGCACGATTCACCAAGTGTTAACATTTCGTTCCATTTACTCTATTCTTTCTTTTTTTTAAGTGTTTTTATTTATTTTTGAGAGATAGAGAGACAGAGTATGAGGTGTGGAGGGACAGAGAGAGAGAGGGAGATACAGAATCCAAAGCAGGCTTCAAGCTCTGAGCTGTCAGCACAGAGCCCAACATGGGGCCTGAATCTGTGAACCAGCGAGATCATGACCTGAGCCAAAGTTGGGCACTTAATCAACTGAGCCACCCAGGTGTTCCAGTTCTGTTCTTTCATATGTAATATTTTTATGCAGCATTTGAGAATAAGGATAACTTTGTTTTTAACATAAGAAAACCAGAGTTGATTTCATTGTGTATGTTTTCTGATGGCAGGCTTTGGTATCTAACCTTGCAGCCCTCCCTGCCTTCCCCACCTGCTTTGTCCCCTTACTTATAAAGGTACGAAGATGAAGTGTGTGGTATTAAACAGTCAGAAACATTATGAAATATGTAAAGTAAAGAAAAAAATTAAGTTCACCAGCCCCTTGCTCTGTTTTTTATTCCTTACAGGTAACTAATATTAACAGCTTGATGTCTGTCCTTTCAGACTTTTTCATACATAGTTATGAGGTAGTAATTTATCATTGTAGTAACATGATGATTTGCAGCCTCACAATTAATTAACAATCACAACAGTCTGATTTTGATTTTACAAAGTATTACATATATTATTCTGCAACTGAAGTGTTCCCACATAACAGTACTTTGTGGGCTTTCTTTGAGTATATGCATAGTTCTAGTATACTGCTTACTTGGGTATGGAGTATCCTGCTACAATTGTGTGCCATAATTTATTGTATTTAACTACTGCTTGGTGTTAATGGAAATTTGTGTTGTAGTATTTGTGTTTCCAAGTGAGAAATAATACTGAAGCCAGGCCAAAGCTAGGGAAAATCAGTGAGCCATGAACTTCAGGATAATTTCAAGATCTTTCTAAATAACTTTTTCAAACAGAGTCCATCCCTCAAACAGCTTTGCAAAGATAATGAAACTGGTCGGATGTAGTGATACCTGACAGTTCCGCTGTGTTTGGATTGGAAAATAAAGCTTTTGTATAATATTTTTGTATTTCATGGTATGTTAAAACCCATGATATCCCCAAATAAGATTTAAATAATATTTTGCTAAACAGTTATGAACTCAAAAAAGAAAGGTCTTTATTTGGTGTTGGTTTTACCATCATTTGTGAAGTGAGGGATGATTTAAGACTAAAGGAAGTAGTATGAATCAAGTACTTTGCACTGTACAGTAATTTTCTGTGTATTCATCCGTTCACAAATACATTCATCCATTCACAATATCTGTTGGGCCTCTTCTACATGTAAGGCAATGAATGGGGCACTAGGGTTTTTGTGATGAAAAAGGCAAATGTCGTCCCTCTGTCTTGCTGTTTATATTCTGTCTAGGAGGGGACACAGATGTCAAACAACTTAATGCCAAATAGTTATTTAATTTCACTTGTTATTTGAATGATTTATTTGTAGATATTTGGAGTTTTATTTTTTTAATATTTTTAAAGTTTATTTATTTATTTTGAGAGAGAGAGAGAGAGAGAGAGAGAGCACGCGCGTGCACACACACGAGTGGGGGAGGGGCAGAGAAAGAGGAGAGAGAATCCCAAGCAGATCAGGACAGTGCAGCACCCTATATGGAGTTTGAACTCATAAACCATGAGATCATGACCTTAGCTGAAGTCAAGAGTCAGATTCTTAACTGACAGAGCCACCCAGGTGCCCCGATATTTGGGGTTTTCTATAGAAATCATATCATTTGCAAATAATGATAATTTTATTTCTTCTTTTCTGATCCTTGTATCCTTAGTCTCTCTTTCTTGTCATCTTACAATGGCAAACCCCTCCAATACCGTGTTAAGTAGATGTGATTGGGAGCATCTTTCTCTTGTTTTTTACTTCAATGAAATTATTCCATTGTTTTTCCATTTTGAATGATAATTGCTCGTGTTTTTTTTTTAACATAGATTTATCAGATTAAGTTTTCTTCAATTCCTAATTTACTAAGATTCTATGAACTTGTATTGGGTTTTCTCAAGTATTTTTTGCATCTGTTCAAATCTTTTTATATCCTTCCCTTTTGATCTGTTAATGCATACTTAGCAAAATGGCTAGATATATTAATATACAAAAGTCAGTTTCCTTACTATTAAACAAAACATACCAAAATGAAGATACCATTTAAAATAAAAGCAGAGAATATAAAATAACTAGGCAGAAATCTAACAAAAATTGCTCAAGACCTCTAAAGGGAAAAATTTTTTTTAATTTGATTAAGAAATGATAAGAGGGGCGCCTGGGTGGCGCAGTCGGTTAAGCGTCCGACTTCAGCCAGGTCACGATCTCGCAGTCCGTGAGTTCGAGCCCCGCGTCGGGCTCTGGGCTGATGGCTCAGAGCCTGGAGCCTGTTTCCGATTCTGTGTCTCCCTCTCTCTCTGCCCCTCCCCCGTTCATGCTCTGTCTCTCTCTGTCCCAAAAATAAATAAACGTTGAAAAAAAAAATTAAAAAAAAAAAAAAAAGAAATGATAAGAGAGGCACCTGGGTGGCTCAGTTGGTTAAGCGTCCGACTCCGGTTCAGGTCATGATCTCATGGTCTGTGGGTTCGAGCCCCATGTCGGGCTCTAGCCCCATGTCGGGCTCTGTGCTGACAGCTCAGAGCCTGGAGCCTGCTTCAGATTCTGTGTCTCCCTCTCTCTCTGACCCTCCCCCGTTCATGCTCTGTCTCTCTCTGTCTCAAAAATAAATAAACGTTAAAAAAAATAATAAGAAGAAAACATAAGTAAATAGAGATAGATATTATATTCAAGGGTAGGAAGTCTTAATATTTCTGAAGATATCAATTCTTTCAAATTAATTTTTAGAATTAATGAAATTCCAGTTAATATCCTAACAGAGTTTTACATTGAACTTGATAAAATGACCCTAATGTTTATATGTAAGGGTTAAGAGTGAAAAATACCCGGTACGCTTCTGAGGATGACCAGAGAGGGGAGAATTGCCCTACCCGGTAGCAAGACTTGTTGTGAAACTCTATGTTATTGGCTTAGGGGTAGAGAAAGTGAAAATGGAATAAAATAGAGCATGCACAAATTGGACTGTGACCACATATGTGTGGGCCCTTGGCACATGTCATAGATGGTATAGCAGATCAGTGGAGAAAGGAGGGATTGCTCATAAGTAAAGCTGAAAAATATATTATACATATCAAAAAAGAGTAATTTCTTTTCTACCTCCTACCAGATACAGAATCAGCTCTGGACGGGTAGAGGGCTTAAGTGCTAAAAATAAGACTTAAAAATTTTTAATAGAAAAATATAGATGAATATCTTTTTGATCTTTCGGTAGGGGAGAATTTCTTCTTGACATAAAAAGCATTGATGGATTTGATTATATTAAAATTTAAAACATTGCTCATCAAAAGACCCTTTAAAGAAGAAAATTAAATGTTACAAACTGAGGACGATATTGGCTGGTAAAGGGTTAGTGCTAAGAGCATTTAAAGATTTCCTGCAAGTTAATAAGAATAATGCAAACAACCCAGTGTAACAATGGGTGAGAGACATGAATGACATTTTACCAAAGCAGAAACATATGTGGTCAACAAACACGTAAAGAGATTTAACTTCAGTGGTTAATGTTGAAATGAAAATTCAAAGCACAAATTATTTTTTTTTCACCCAGTTGATTGGCATCTGAAACGTCTGAAAATAAGCGTTAGAGAGGATGTGGCTTCTTACAATCTCTTATTCCTTGCTAGTGGGAGTATGAATTAGAATCTGATCTTACCTCCCAGTGTTGAACATTCACATACTCCATGATCCATCAGTTTCTGCCCGAGAGAAATTCTTGTATAAGGGGTCTTGTTAATAGCAGCATCATTCACAGTAGAAAATACTGAAATAACCCAAAGTGCCCATCAATGAGAGCATGAACAAATAAATTGTAACAAACAACACAATATTATTCTGTTGTCAAAATGAGCCTCAGTGCTGTATGGCAATATGGATGAATCTTAGCAATATAATAGGTGGAAAAAATAAATACCAAAATATTGCATATGACATAATGTCTTTTTTTTTTTTTATAAGTTTGTTTATTTAATTTGAGAGAGAGTGCGAGCTAGTGGGGTAGGTGCAGAGAGAGGGAGAGAGAGAGAATCCCAAGCAGGCTCCACACTATCAGTGGTAGAGCCCGATATGGGGCTTGAACCCAAGAAACGTGAGATCATGACCCGAGCTGAAACCAAGAGTCAGACACTTAACCGACTGAGCCACCCAGGCGCCCCTGACATAATGTCTTTTGTAAAAGTTAAATTCAACTAAAACATGCATATATATACTTTTAAGAAGTGCATGCTAAGGTTGTCTGGGTAGCTCAGTTGGTTAAGCATCTGGCTTTTGATTTTGGCTCAGGTCATGATCTCACAGTTGCAGAGATTGAGCCCCTTCCACGCTTTGCTCTGACAATGCAGATAGAGCCTGCTTGGGATTCTCTCTCTCTCCCTCTCTTCTGTTCTGCCACATTCGCATTCCCCCTCTCTCTCTTGCTCAAAATAGACTTAAAATAAAAAAAAGAAATAGCATGCCATCATATATATACACACGTATTTACATATATATGTACTTACATACATGCATGTGTATATGCAATTAACTGTCTTTTAAAATTTTATTTTATTTTATTTGAATTCCAGTACAGTTAACATACAGTGTTATTTAAGTTTCAAGTGTCAATATACTGATTCAACACTTCCAAACATCACCCAGGGCAAGTGCGCTCCTTAATCCCCATCACCTACTTCATGCATCCCTCCACCCACCTCCCCTCTGGCAACCACCAGTTAAGAGTCTGTTTCTTGGCTTGCCATTAATCGTCTTAATAGGAAAACAAGGGAATGATGACACAGGATTCAAAATGCTTACTTTCATGGGAGCCATTACTCAAAATAATTAACTGAACAAAGTGAGCCATGCTTGGGCCAGTGATGAGAGTATATTATGAAACAAGAGTATGTTATGGAAGATATCCAAAATAATAACAATAATAAGTTTTAATCGCAAGTCAGTGAAAGATTTATGTGGGGCGTTCTCCAAGTATGTAACTGGTGTGTCTCATCTGGGGGCTCTGGGAAGGCTTCCTTAAGGATGTGACTTGTGTGCTTAGCTCTGAGGGTGGAATGGTAAGTACCCATGTGAAGAGGTCAGGGAAGAACATTCCAGATAGGAAACAACATGGGTCAGGCCTTGAAGTGGGAAGGAGTGAGGTAAGTTCGAAGCCCTGGAATATAATCAGTGTGACTAGATGAAGAGGGGAAAAGAGACTGAGGTGTGTGAGATGTTGCTGGAAGTTAGATGGATAGGGAGCAACCCTTTTGGGGCATTTTAAAGGATTTTGGCCAGTATTCTAAAATAGTAGCAAGTTAAACAGCAGGCATTTATACAGATAAAGAATTGTACTTAGTTTGCTTTTTTTTTTTTTTTTTTTTTTTTTTCTTTCCTGAAACTTTGTTTCTTTGGGGCTAATACCTAGATTGAAAGGCACACAGAAATGTATTTATGTTTCAAAATTTGGGGCATATACTGCCAGGTTGCCCTCTAGAGAGCTTGTAAAATGTATTTTTCCACCAGTAGTATGTGATATAGCTTGATTCTACAAACTTTCTCCAACATTGGGCATTCACATTCAAAAAAGATTTCCAATACAGAAGAACAATGGCATAATTATTGCTTAATTGTATATATTGTACTATGAATATTGAAAATATTTAAATGCATATATGCAGTTTTGTCAGATTATTTAAAATATTTTTTAAAAATATTTTAAGTATTTAAGTCAATATTAAAAAAAAATTGTTCCATTAATTTTTTTCCTGAAAAGGATTATAGCATTTTAACAACATGACTGAGCTAAACAAGTTGTTCAGCCTCAGGTAAATGTGAGTTAGTACCAAGAAATGACTTTTATTTTTATTTTCTTGTTTTTAAAGAGGATGTTTATTTTTTTATTTTTTTAATGTTCATTTATTTTTCAGAGAGGGAGAGATAGAGCACAAGTGGGGGAGGGGCAGAGAGAGAAAGAGAGAGGGAGACACAGAATCTGAAGCAGGCTCCAGTCTCCCAGCTCTCAGCACAGAGCCTGACACAGGGCTCGAGCCCACGAACCAGGAGATCATGACCTGAGCTGAAGTTGAACACTTATCTTACTGAGCCACCCAGGCGCCTCCCAAGAAATGATTTTTAAAAGACTGGAATAATTGATCTGGTAGCTTACTTTCTTCAGAGTCGACAATAACTTAAATTTACCAATAATTTTCTCAGGTTGCTCACCTTTGTTTCTTGCATCCCACTCCTTCCTGTGGGTGCTTTTTTTTTTTTTTAAAGATTTTATTTTATTTTATTTTTTAATGTTTATTTATTTTTGAGAAAGAGAGAGAGCATATGCACAAAGGAGGCAGAGAAAGAATGGGAGACACAGAATCTGAAGCAGGCTGTAGGCTCTGAGCTGTCAGCACAGAGCCCACCGTGGGGCTTGAACTCACAAACTCAGATCATGACCTGAGCCAAAGTCAGACACTTAACCAACTAAGCCACCCAGGCACCCCTAAAGATTTTATTTTATTTATTTATTTATTTATTTTTTAATTTTTTTTAACGTTTATTTATTTTTGAGACAGAGAGAGACAGAGCATGAATAGGGGAGGGGCAGAGAGAGAGGGAGACACAGAATCTGAAACAGGCTCCGGGCTCTGAGCTGTCAGCACAGAGCCCAACGCAGGGCTCGAACTCACGGACTGTGAGATCATGACCTGAGCCGAAGTCGGACGCTTAACCGACTAAGCCACCCAGGCACCCCTAAAGATTTTATTTTTAAGTAATCTCTACACCCATCGTGAGGCTCAAACTTACAAGATCAAGTGTCACGGTCTCTTCTGACTGAGCCAGCCAGATGTCCCTGGGTGCTCTTTTCTTTTTACTGAAGTACATGATTTAGTGACTCTTTCAGTATGGGTTTGTGGTCAATACATCTCTTTATCTTTGCATGTTTAAATCTGTGTCTGTCTTTGTTTTGCCTTTATCCTGGGATGATAAGTTCTTTTTCCTCACTCCTAGGATGTTTCTCCACCCTTCTGTCTCCTTCTTTTGGGGGCTTCTCAATTCCTCTTTCACTTAGGTTGGCATCTCTTTATTTGTCCTCCTTGTCTCTTACCTGTTTTTTCATGTTTCGCATCGCTGTCTTTGCTTCCTTCTGTGTGAGCTCCTTGCTACTGTCTTCAAACTAACTGACCATCTTCAGTCAGGTCCAGTCTAGAATTTTTCAGGTCTGTGAAGACACTGTGTAGTTTACTTCCAGGATTTTCCATTTTTCTCTCATCCACTTGTTCTTCTTTCCCCTCTGCCTTTTTTGTTTAATAATTCAGAGTTCTCGTTATAGATATTAATCTGTCTTCGATTTTTTTCAGTATCTTAAACATATTTATTTAAGAACTCATTTGGTCCAAGTTTTTTAAAATTTTTTTTTTTCAACGTTTATTTTTGGGACAGAGAGAGACAGAGCATGAACGGGGGAGGGGCAGAGAGAGAGGGAGACACAGAATCGGAAACAGGCTCCAGGCTCTGAGCCATCAGCCCAGAGCCCGACGCGGGGCTCGAACTCACGGACCGCGAGATCGTGACCTGGCTGAAGTCGGACGCTTAACCGACTGCGCCACCCAGGTGCCCCTGGTGCAAGTTTTTAAAAATGTTTATTTATTTTTGAGAAAGAGGGTGGGGAGGGGCAGAGAGAGGGGAACAGAGGATCCGAAGCAGGCTCTGCGCTGACAGCAGAGAACATGAGACAGGGCTCGAACTCATGAACTGTGAGATCATGACCGGAGCTGAAGTCAACTGCTTAACCCGCTGAGCCACCCAGGTGCCCCTCATCCAGGTTTTCGTTTGTTTGTTTGTTTTGGTTTGTTTGTTTTTTGAGCTTTCCATAGCTAGTAGGGCCCCACTCAGACCTCTGGTTTCAGTTACCCTGGTTCCTGTGTTCTGTCACAAGTGTGCTCCTGTGTGCTTCCTGAGTGGAGCCGGTTCTTGCCCGTCTTGCCGCGTGGGAACTAAAGCTTCTTCTCGCTTCTGCTGGTTTTCAGATATAGAGCCCTTCAAGCTCCCAGCACCGGCCATAGCAAAATATACGCTTTGCTCCATCTCCTGCACCATCTGTCTGCTTTCTACTTTCCCCCATACTTTTTTTTCCCTCCCATTATTTTTTGTCCTTGTGGATTTATCCCTTTTTAAAATTCATCTGGAGTCATCTTGGTAGGTTTTCAGGAGGGAGCCAAAATAAGGGCACGTGTTCAGTCCACCATGTTTAACCGACAGACCAGGTAGTAGTTTTAATTTGCAACATTTTCGTGCAAAATGATTAGGAAATCAGTTAAATCTTATTGCTTATTAGAAAGCCTACAAAGCACTGGCATGTTCTTTAATCTTTATTCATGGCTTATACACTCTAGATCAATATTTTGTTTTTTTAAGCTTGTTGCAAATATTTTGTATGACTTAGTCAATGAGATTCTTTTCAGTGTCTGAGTCACTCAGGGAACAATTTATAAAGCTCGTTGAGGCCTAAATGCAGATCTACATCTTAAAGAATTCATTCCCGGTGCTTTTAGGAAGATTGCAGACCGCTGATTTACTGAAACTGGGACCTGTCACTGGCTCCGTCTTCAGTCTGTGTATTTATAATGACTTGTTCAGCAAGTTCCCAATCTTCTGAGCTGATTTGTCTGATTTGAGGGATAATGAACAAGAACAAAATGTCAGATAAAATCTCCACCAGTAACAGAAGAAAATATACATGTAAGCTGAGTAGGGTTTTTATAGTGGTGGCATAAGAATCTGTTTTTAAATTTCTGGATTGTATGGTATGTGTACTGAAGAAAAAAGTTCCCACTATGTCTTCATTTTGTATAATTAGTATGTGACACGTAGTGGCCATTCTACAAATACTTATTGACTGAAAGAGTAAATTATGGAGTGGGGTTCCCACTGTCGCCTCTCTGCTTCTGCTACCTATTGCCTTGAACCTGACCTAACTTTCATGACAGTGACTCTAACCCACATTTCTCTAGCTCTGGATTCCTTGTAGTCCAGCCACATTTCTGCTTCATGGGGACCCCAGAGAAAGATGGTAGGATAGTGCATATTCCATAAAATTGGAACCCATTCTTCGTACCTGACCGTTGATGAAAATATTTTCCTTGTGTAATTATTTTTCTGATCAGAAAAATTATACATACTTATTGCGGGAAAGTTATACAATTTAGAAAAGAATGAAAAGTAAAATAAAAATCACACATGATCCAAAGATAGCTGGTTAATATTTTGCATGCTTCCTTGTAAAATTTTATACGGATATATGACTATATGCATCAAGGTTCGGTCAAGAAGACAGAAACCACTCTAAGTATTTTAGCAGGAAGGTATTTAATCCAGGAGGTTAGAGCTTGCATAGCCTTTGGCAGATTTAAGCAAGCAAAGTGAAGGAAACTGCTGTTGGCTTTCAGGAAAGTGGGATGTGCAAGAATCACAGAAAGGAGCCATTGAAAACATCAGCTGCCTATAACATGGGAGTGAGTGATTTGCAGGAGTGTGCCTAGAAGTGGCTGTAAACCTCTCATGTGCAGTTTATCCCATGTCTGCCCATCCCTGCCAGGGGAACATAAGGGCTTCTCTTCCACCTCTCTGTATAAGTAATTTACGGTTATTTACAACCAGCTGCCAAGGTTGTTTGGGAAGTACAATTTTTGGGCCTCTGCTCCCTTGATACAGAGAACATTCACAAGGAGCACAAATGCTCTGTCAGTTTTGTTTCATTTTTTAATTTTTTTTAAATGTCTCTTTATTTTTGAGAGAGAGAGAGACAGAGCGTGAGCAGGGGAGGGGCAGAGAGAGAGGGAGACAGAGAATCTGAAGCAGGTTCTAGCCTCTGAGCTGTCAGCACAGAGCTCTACATGGGGCTCAAACTCACAAACCATGAGATCGTGACGTGAGCTGAAGTCAGACGCCCAACCAACTGAGCCACTCAGGCACCCCAAAAATGCTGTGTCAGTTCTGAGCAATCCAAATATATGACTCTTTTCCTGTTGTCACCAATCCTCCAATATGTTTCTTCTATGTCTCTCGCCATTAATCATGAACATCTGGCTATTTTTTATTCTAGGCAGATACATTGTTTGAACTTCTGCCAACTGTGGTGGTTTCCCTTCCTTAACACCCTTGAGATCCACTCCCTAGTGGGCTTTTAAGTGTCAGTAGTCTACTTCTGGAAGGTGTCAGCATATTGACGACTTTCGTAACCAGGTCTGGCTTTTCCTCCGCTGGTCCACCTGGTCATCAGGAGCTCCTCAAGAGGCTGTATGTGTGAGTTAAAGGAAAGTTGGCAGAAGCAAGAGTATATGCCACAGGAGTGTGGGCTCATGCAGTGTACTTACGCCTTTGGGACCTATTTAAGCGTGATGTCTATGCTTTTCTTCCCCTTGAAGATGGAGCACTGCTCATATGCCTCCCTTTATGGCTTGGTGCTCAGGATGGACTGGCCAGATTGCTTGGTCACTTAATGTCCCGTGCTCAGGAACTCATTTGCTACCAGGGCCCAGCAGCAAGCCAATGGCTACTTTTCAGAGCGGGATGATTGGGTTGGAACGGGGCTGACTTAGTTTCGTATTCCTAGGGAGCTATTCTGTGAATTTCCTACTAGGGCTCGACACAGGCTTCGCACACGGCTTCTCTGCCACAGATACTTTGAGCACCATTGGCACTGCCAAGCTGTGAGGCCCAAGGGACTGAGCAGCCTACACTGCAGCTCAGACCCGCTGCACAGCCTTCTCGAGCCCTGGACCCCACTCAAAGCTGACCGTCTTGAGGCGATTTGGTAAAAGGTTAGGAGTAGTACTTTCAAATGTAGAAGGAATTGCCTTCATGATCCAAAGAAGGCCCAGAGAACTTAGAGGCGTGGAGGTGGCACTGAAGAGTGACAGACCCCGTCCGGCACGCTGTATAGGCCTTCTGTAATTGGGCTCTTACTTCATGTACAGTTTTATACTCATGAGCATTGTAAAGCCTTTGCTCCTTTGATGGTGACATCCCTACTCTTATTAAGCAGCATCCCTGTGGTTTAACTTAAAACCCATAACGAGGGGAGCTCTCTATATTCATTTGAACCTCTGTGTAAAAGAATGAGTCAAAGTACAGTTTCTTTGAGTGGGATTGTGTGTTTGAGTATGTCAAGGAGCTTCAGTGCTTGTTTTTAAACTTCACTCAGAGTTAGCTTTGTCGTTTGCCTGGACAGGTGTGACGCCAGCATAGCCAGACTCTCTGCAGAGCACAAAACGACTTATGAGGGGCTCCAGCACCTGAACAAAGAACAGCAAGCTGCCAAACTTATCTTGGAAACAAAAATCAAAGACGCAGAGGGGCAGGTATGGCCTACTTCAGGTAGCCTTTTAAAAGTAGGTAATTTGTTCTTAGCTAAGAATAACATGGTGATGAGAAACCAGTCGGGACGCCTAGCACATGCATATCTTTTCCTCATTTCTTCTTTCCCCCTGTTTCAGTGCAGTGGCCCTTCATGGGTACAGCAACCAAAGCGCCAAATTTTTTGGTAGAGTCCTAATTTTAAAGGTTCTTTTCCCTCATTCCTAAAACAAATAATATATTCCAGAAATTCTAAATTATGGCTCCAAAACTACTTCGTGCATAGGTAAATGATCAGGCATTCTGTTATATGCCATGTCCTCATTTTTGGTTCAGGAAATAGTTACTGTCCTGGGACTCATGTTACGTGCTACCTCATCACATAGTCTTTGGTGGGAAAGGATTCAGACAAAGGTAGAGGTAGGCTGGCCGGTGAATTTTAGAGTACTCCACCTTGAAACACAGATCAGTTTTATAAAGCATAACTTTTGGCATTTCACCATTTGCTTTTTGGCCACTTAAAAGCTTCCCTTTGCCATCAAGGGGCCTGTCTTCTAGGATTTGCCCCACAGTATCTGCCCTACTTGCTATTCTTCATGCAAAGAGGGACCATTCCAGTAAAAAGGGGCACCTGGTCACTTTGCTGGAGTAAAGATACTTGTGTTCAAAATACATTCAATAAAGATCTAAATCTGCTTATGTGAAGGACACAGGTATTCTAAAGCCACCAAAAAAAACCCCACAATAAAACAAAATTCCAATAGTTTTTTTTCGGAGAATGAGTAAGGACAGAATTACCACAACAGAAAATAAATGCTCAGCAGATACTAAGCTTCTTGGTGGCCGAGCCAAGTCGGATGCATATAGAAATCTATAGAAGGAGACATACTTTTTTTTGTTCTGGATCTAATAAATACTTGTCCCATGAATCTGTGAGTGAGGAATATCGAACACCGTAATTCCTGAAGAAACTAAAGACATTTCATATAGGACGAGTTTCTATTAACTCTTAGTAGAAAGACCAGGGAAAGGGGTGGGTGGTGGGAACCAGGAGTAGGAGGGATGGAATTTACAAATTATATTTTCTGGTGACTTGACTTGATATGGAGGTAAATCTGGGACCTCAAAGGATTTTGCAAGTGATAAGAATTCCATTCTCTATGTCTAGCAGCCACATTAATGGTAGAAATCCCAAAGTAAACATAACTGTATTTTGTGCCAGCAGGTGGAAGTAGTGGTCCTGGGCAGAAACTAGGCTTGCTCATCAGAGAACTATAAAGTTAAGTACTCAGAGCGTCATGGATTTTGGCATCACTCCTGGTCTTGATTTCTGATGAGTGTGTATGATAGAAAATGGAAGTGGAAAGATGAGGTGAACTGCTAAAAGAATATATTAAATTATATTGAATCTTAATGTCATCGACTAGAATATAGCTTACCAGATGTTATCTGAAACTACCTCTAAAGATCATATGTGATATTACAAGCAAGATTTCTTTCCCAGATTTCTCAGCTTTTGAACAGAGTGGACTTGTCGATATCAGAGCAAAGCACCAAACTGAAGATGTCCCACAGAGACAGTAACCACCAGCTGCAGCTTTTGGATACGAAGTAAGTAGTCAGCTTATAAACGTTTTTTTTTTGGTTCGAGTTCTTGATAACCCTATTCACTAGTACGGTTTTTTTCCTTTTCATTTTTATTTATCACATAAAACAAACTGAAAACAATAATGGAAGTTAAGAGGAAAAGTTTTCTTGTAGCATGTTGCCACTTTACATTCCTTCTTATGGTTTTTAGTAGTTGGATAATTATCTATTCATCCAGTAGATATATAGCGAACACTGGCCTAGTTGCTAAGGATCCAGAAATAAAGAAAAACAGACTCTGTTCCTATCCTTGTGGAGTTTATAGTCTAAGGAGTTGATGAGCATTAATCAAATAGTGACTTGAGTGAGTGTATGCCTTATTATTACTAATGGTTGCAATTGCTTTGAAGAAAAGGTGCATGGTTGTGGTAGGCTGAATGATGGTCCCCCAAAGATCACCATGGCCCGAGCCCTGTGAATATGTTACCTTATATGGCAAAAAGGGACTTTGCAGATGTGATTAAGGATTTTAAGATGGGTAGGTTACCTTGGATTACCTCGTAGACCCCATGTAATCCCTAGAGTGTCTGTAAGAGGGAGACAGGAGGGTCAGAGTCATGAGAGAAGGTCACGTGATAATGGAAAAAGAGACTGGAGACTCAGAGATGCACTCTAAGGATGAGGAAGGGGCCACAGACCATGAAATACAGGTGGCCACTAGAAGCTGAAAGAGGCAAAGCAATGATTCTCCTCTGAGAGCTTCCGGAAGGAACCACTTCTGCTCACACTTCAATTTTAGTGCAGTGAAACTGATTTTAGACCTCTGACCTCCAGAACTATGAAAGAATAAACGTGTTGGTTTAAGCCATCAAGTCTGTGGCAATTTGTCACCACAGCCACAGGAAGCTAATACAATGAATGGTGCTATGAGGCCTGGTTATGGGGCCTCCTTCCTGAGGAGGTGATGTTTGAAGTAAGAGCTGAAGAAGAAATGGGATTCACTAGGTGAAGAGTGAGGTAAGAACGTATGGGATGGAGGAGTGTGGCATACAAGAAGCTGCAAGATGGCGAGGGTGGCTGGAAGAGAGATGGAGGGGAAGTAAGGCCTGGGGAGGAGGCAAGCCGGCAGCAGGGCCTTGTAGACCATACGCAGGGTTGTTGTCTCTGGCTTTAGTGCAGTAAGGACAGCCACTGAAGGGCTTGAGGCAGATGGGGTGATATAATAAGATTTATAGTTATTTTTAAATGGCCTTGGTGGCAATCAGAAAACGGTGGGGCACCACGGTAGCTCAGTTGGTTGAGTGTCGGACGTTGGCTCAGGTCACGATCGTGAGATTCAGGAGTTCGAGCCTCACTCACATTGGGCTTTTTGCTGTCAGCACAGAGCCGGCTTCTGATCCTCTGTCCCTCTGTCTCTCTGCCCGTCCCTTGCTCATGTGTTGCCCCCCCCCCCCAAAATAACTAAAAACATTAAAAAAAGAAAGAAAAAAAAAGAAAGTGAATCAAAAGGGGCCAAAGCATGGGGCGCCTGAGTGGCTCAGTTGGTTAAGCATCCGACTTCAGCTCAGATCATGATCTAGCGCTCAGTGAATTTAAGCCCTGTGTTGGGCTCTGTGTGGACAGCTCAGAGCCTGGAGCCTGTTTCAGATTCTGTGTCTCCAGAGACTCTCTCTCTGCCCCTCCCCTACTCACACTGTGTGTGTGTGTCTCTCTCTCTCTCTCAAAAATAAATAAAGATTAAAAAATTTTTAAAAAGTGGGGGGCAAAGCAGAGATGGGGACATCGTCAGGCGGGGGCATGGCTGCAGTAGTGTAGGTGGGAGAGGTGTGCACTAGGGTGATTGTAAACTATCCAGTCAGCACCCTATGATGTGTTATACTTTCCCATTTTGTTATAGTAACACTTTGAACTGTACTTGCCCACAGTGAAACTCATCATCTGCCCTTCTGCTCAGTCACAAAACCATACATCTTCTCCCAACATGAATCTTCAGGAGTTTGGCATTTTCCTGCCTAAGCAGAGCCAGTCATCACTATATGTGTGTGTGTGTGTGTGTGTGTGTGTGTGTGTGTGTGTGTGTGTATTTGACTTAATATATTGTTTAACAATGATCATAGTGTGGAACTTTCTTAGAGACTTGTGGAGATTTTAAATTAATCATTCTCCTGGTCCTTATATCTTATCATCACCATATTTAATATTGTGTCAAGATTGTTGCTGAGTTAACAGGAATTCTCTTATGACAAGCATGTTTCTTTTTTCTCTAATTGTCTGTATTATATAATCGTTGAGTTATGTCACCACTTCTCATAGATCCTACACGCTTGCCAAGTACAGAAAAATCTCTTCAGTCCTCTTCCTTCCATCACAGAGGAAAAAATAAACATGTTGGTATTTTTTCCTATGTAAATTACTTCGTTAGGAGATATTACTAGTCAGCAGACACGAACATCTTTATTTTCCTTCCTACAGTTTAAAGTCTAGAAGTCTAGACACAAACGCTCTTCACAGGGGAGAGGGGACAAAGCCTGGGGCAGAAGGTCAGATTGATTACCCAAAGGGAAAACCCTGGTTGGGTGAACTAGGGAAAATGCCCTTTCCACAAAGAGAGCCTAAGGAAACTCACCTGTCTAAATCTTGGCTCTGGGTAGAGGGATAGAAGATATTCCTTGAAAATTCAGGACCACAATATAGCCTTTATTTATTTTACTTACTTATTTTCAGTAAGCTCTATACCCAGCATGGAGCTTGAACCCATGACCCTGAGATCTACCAACTGAGCCAGCCATGTGCCCCCACAGTACAGCCTTCATATAAATTTAGAGCTAGAATTCACATTACCCAAGCAGCTTGAAGAAAACCACAGTGGACAGTTTAATCTTAGAATGATCCTGTTTTGGTGGTGGCTTAAGAAGCTGGAAGAAACAGATGTAAATACCCAGTCCTGAAGGCTTCCCAGATCTTCCCAGAACAGATCAAGTTCTAAGGAGCATGAATGTATAATCAAAAATCGTAAAACAATACAAACAAAAAAGTCACACATGTGATAGAGTCAGGAGAAACAGAGAAAAGAGGAATTTGATGTCCAAATACTGCATATATAGGAATTATTGGATAAAATAAGTATACATGTACGTACATACATTTGTATGTGATGTATATGTATGTGTGAGTATACACACACACACGCACACACACATTTTGAAAGTATGACTAAGGAATGAGAGATTATTAAAAATGATCAGTCAGAATTGAAAACAACGAAATAGAACTTCTAGAAAATATAATCAAAAATAAAAGCTGTAACCTGTAGCCCTACCTGACTGGGGAGCCTGCATAGTGACCCCAGGTGACCTTGGAGCCCCCCTACATTACCTGGCTGTGGAGCCCAGCTTACAGCCTTGCTTAGCAAGTGGAGCCCAGACTGCTCCCACTTATTTGTTGAGCACTGCCTGTAGCCTTGCCCAAGCAGAGAACCCAGCCAGTAACCCCTCCCCCAAACAGAAGCCCAGACAATGATTCTGCCTGATCTCAAAACCCAGCCACCAGCTTCACCCAACTGTGAGGTATAGCAGCTGGTGCCACCTGACCAGGAAGCCTGGCCAGGAACCTCACTCAACAGTGTGGCACAACCAGCAGCCTGCCCAGTCCTGGAGCAAGCCTGAGGCCCTGTCTGATGATGAAGCCAGCTGAACTTGGAGGCTAGCCAGTAGTAACACTTGGCTGGGAAGCATAGCTTGGGGGTCCCACTTGATTGGGTGCAATTGTGGAGCCCAGCCTGCAGCCCTTAATCATGGAGTCCAAACAGCAGTGAACTGCCCAGCCAGCGAACACAGTCTGAGACCTCAGCTGACCAGAGGTAATTGCCCAATGCAGTTAGTGGCTCTGTTTGATTGTGCAGTCTAGCCCAGCAGCCCCACTTGGCCAGGGCGCCCAGCCAGCGGCCCTGCTTGAATGCAGAGCCCAGCTTGTAGGCCCATCTGACTGGGGAGCCCAGCCAGCTGTTCCTCCCATCCCCTGACCTCAGAGCATAGGCAGAAGCCCTGCCCAACTAGAAACCTAACAGACGTGTACAGAACTTTCCATCCAACAGTAGCAGAATACAAATTTCTCTTAAGTGCAAACAGAGTATTCTCCAGGATAGATCATATGTTAGGTTACAAAACAAGCCTTAATAAATTAAAGAAGATCAAAATCATATCAAGTACCTTTTCTGACCACAATAGCATGAAACTAGAAATCAGTAATAGGAGGAAAATTGGAAAATTCACAAATATATGGAAATTAAACCACACATTCCTGAACAACAGATGGGCCAACGAAGATCAAAAGGGAAATTTAGAAAATCTTTAAATAAATGAAAATGGAAACACAAAGTATCGAAACTTATGGAATGCAGCCAAAGCAGTTTTATGAGGAAAGTTTACAATACTAAATGCCTACGTTAAGAAAACAGAAAGATCTTGAATAAACAACCTAACTTTGTATCTCAAGGAATATGAGATACTCTTGAATTATATGAGATATCTTGAAAGATATGTTCTTTCTTTTAGAAAAAGAAGAAGAAACAAAGCATAAAGACAGCAGAAGGAAGGAAATAATAAAGATTGGAGCAAAAATAAATAGAATCTAGAAAACAATAGAAAAACAACGGAAGGGCATCTGGGTGGCACAGTCGGTTAAGTGTCTGTCTCTTGATTTCGGCTCAGGTCATGATCTCACAGTTTGTGAGTTCAAGCCCTGCATTGGGCTCTGCACTGATGGTGCAGAACCTGCTTGGGATTCTGTCTCCCTCTCTCTGACCCTCCCTAGTTTGTGCGTGCTGTCTCTCTCAAAATAAATAAATAAACTTTTAAAAATGTTTAATAAAAAGAAAGAAAAACGATGGGAAAAATTAATGAAACTAATTGTTGGGGATTTTTTGAAAGATAAACCACATTGACAAAACTTTAGGTAGACTAACCAAGAAAAAAAAGAAAGAACACTCAAATAAATAAAATTATAAATGAAATAGGAGTCATTATAACTGGTACCACAGAAATACAAAGAATCATAAGAGATTATTATAAACCATTCAATGCCAACAAACTCAATAACCCCCACCCCAAACCCCATTCTCAAACCCCTCCAAAGATTAAAGAGGAGGGAACACTTCCAAAATCATTTTATGAATCCAGCATCACCCAGATACCAAAGACAGGCTAACATCCCTGATAAACATAGATGTAAAAATTCTTAACAAAATGGTAGCAAACCAAATGCAACAGCAAGTTTAAAGGATCATACACCATGAGGGAATGGGATTTATCCCTGGGATGTAAGGATGGTTCAATATATGTAAATTAATAATTGTGATACACCACATTAACACAATGAAGGGTAAAAAAATCATGATTATCTCAGTATGGAAAAAAGCATTTGACGAAATTTGATACCTTTTTCTTGATACGGACTCAACAAATTGGGTATAAAATGAATGTATCTCAACATAATAAAGGTCATATATGACAAACCCACAGCTAACATCTACTCAGCAGTAAAAAGCTGAAAGTTGCTCCTCTAAAATCAGGAACAAGGTGGGGGTGTTTACTCTCCTCACTTCTATTCAACACAGTGTTGGAAGTCCGGGCCAGGGCACTTAGGCAAGAAAAAGGAATAAAAGCACTCCAAATTAGAAAAAAAGAAGTAAATCTATTCCTCTTTGCAGATGGTATGATGTTATATGGAGAAACTCTAAAGACTACATCAGAATACTGCTAGAATAAGTGAATGCATTAAGCTGCAGCCTCTGTGGTCAGTCTTCCTGGTCAGGCAGGGCTGTAGGCTGAGCTCCACAGCTGGGAGGGGCTGCTGGCTTGCGTTTCCTGCCCAGGAAGCTTTTTTAATAGTGGCAAGACCCTGGCAGTTGTGATCCATTGCCCGACCTGGTCATATGGCCATACCTGGCTGCGAGAGAGGCTGGGAAATGTAGTCTCTGGCCAGGCAGCCATGTACCCAGTTCACATTTGAGGATTTCTTTCTTTCTTTTTTTTTAAATAATTTTTTATTATTTTATTTTATTTGAGAGAGAGAATGAGCAGGGGAGAGGGACAGTGGGGGTGGGGGGGACAGGGAGAGAGAGAGAGAGAGAGAGAGAGAGAGAGAGAGAGAGAGAGAGAGAGAGAATATGAATCTCAAGCAGGCTCCATGCTCAGCACGGAGCATGACACGGGGCTTGATACCACGACTCCGGGATCATGACCTGAGCTGAAATCAAGAGCCAAATGCTCAACTGATTGAGCCACCCAGGTGCGCCTCTTTGAGGATTTCTTAATAGGAAAGAAGAGGAAAACATGTAGCAGATAATTTAGGGTCTTCTACCACAGTGTCCATTTTATTATTACTATTATTTAAGTCATATGTTCTCTTCTGCTTTTATTCTATTTCATAATAAAACTAATACAAAAGTAATGAGGAGATAGCAAGTGTGGAGTGTAATTTTAATGTATTTGGAAAGGACAAGGACTGGAGGACTGGAGGTTAGGGTTTTTTTCTTTCAGTTTTCTTTTAGGAAATAGCTGTATCCGGCAAGAGCAATTTGGAGAACATTTGAGAGAAGGGGCGCCAGGCTCCAGTCCTGGGAGATAACAGGGAGAGGGAGGAAGAGCCCAGGAAAAGACAGGAGACTGGAAGGGTGCCAAGATACTGTGTCTCTGAGCCAGGAGCACTGGGGGCCTTCTGAAGGCAAAGATGAGCACCGGGCGTGGCTGTATGTCACTGTGTGACACCTCAACACCCACACCATCAGCTCTACACCAGTAGGAAGTGTTAGCAGGTGCTTATCTGTTGTGTCATCCTTCCTGGCACCCCATCCCCAATTTAGTGCTAAGGACAATTCTAAGGGAAGGTAAGCTTGTAATTCCGAGGGAGCCGAGGTGAATGCTGACATATTTGTGAGAAATTTGATAGCCAGAGACTGAGGTTATATGATGTAATTCAAAATTTTTTTTTTACATCTAACTTACTAACTTTCTTATTTTAGATTTAAAGGTACGATTGAGGAGCTCAGTAATGAGATTTTATCTGCACGGAATTGGTTGCAACAGGAACAAGAACGGATAGAAAAAGAACTTTTACAGAAAATCGATCAGCTTTCCTTGGTTGTTAAGGAAAACAGTGTAGGTATTGGTGTTTAGCACAATATAGTGAAGTTATTCAGTGGGGGCCTGCAATGTTTATGAATAATCCCTTGCAACTTAGTATTGACTTATGTAGCACCATATTAAGTTGTTCGGTTGTTTCTTGCCTGAGAATCCTTTCTTTGTACTCGTTATAAAGAGAGCGCTTGGATTTGTTTTGGTTAATAAAGGCTAAATAGAAAATTTTAGTACTTTCAGCTAAGATGAATTTAAGTCAAGGCCTTAGTGAACCAAATTGTCCACCTGCATTTCTAAATAAAACTAACAGCTACGAACTTCATCCTATTTGGTTTAATTTTGTCTTCTGGAAAACACGACGTTGGCCAGGTTTCTCCCACTAGGCCCCGCCATCACACTACAACCACAGTATGCACACTCACGGTGCAACGCATCAACAAAATCTACTGTTTTCTTCTCTTTTTAGCCCATTCTCCTATAGAACTAAGGTTTGCAGAACTGCTCCATAAAACCATCAAGAAAGCCTTGCATGTAGAGTCTTCAAAGTCAGTAGGCTCTGAAACTGGCATTTGGCAGGCAAATCTTTTTGTGTTTTGGTCGTTTAGCCTGACCCTCTTCCTCTCCCTTCTCTTCTCTTGCACTGCTTCCTCCTATTGGACTTTGATGGAGCAGAAACATCCGGTGCAGTCTGCATCTCTGACTCTGCTGGCTCTCAGTGTTGATCTGCTGGATTGCAGAGCACATTGTATAACATCAAGAGAGCTAGGTCATGCAATAGCCGACTGAAAGAAAGCTCAGTGTTTGTAGTCTTGGCCTCCAAGGCTCACCTGCAGATTCAGGTTCCCACAAAAACCAAGCACGCTGGAAAGAAAAGGAAAGACAATATTTAATATATCAAATACTTCTTTAAGTGTTCTCCCATATATTATCAGATCTACTGATTGATTTGCTTAATTTCATCCTACTACATTTGTAGGCTTCTGTGTCTTTCGATCACTGTTTATTTTTACACATGGATTGGTTAATAACTAATAGCAAACCTCAGGATAACGGTGGCTTTGATAGATGGCATCTTATTTGTCTTTCACATAAAAGATGTCTGGGTGTAGGGAGTGCAGCGCTGATGTGGTAGCTTATCAGTCCTCAGCAGCCTAGGATTCTTCTGGCTTACCTCTGCCAATTCTAGAGAGTGACCCTTGTTCTCATAGTTCAAGATGGTGGCTAGTGCTCAAGCCATTACGTCTGAATTGCAGAAACAGAAGGAGAAAGGAAGGGGTGAGGCCATGTCTCAGCTGCCTTTTAGCTTTTCCTAGAAGCTGCCACATACATCTTGTTGGCCAGAACTTAATCTTATGGCCGCACTAAACTCAGGGGACTATATAAAATGTAGCCTTAATTCTGGGTGAGCTTACACCGTGCTGAAAATTGGGGGTCTGTTAAGGAAACGGGAGAATGGATGTTTGAGTGAGCAACAAGCCACCTTTGCGATTCTGTTCCCTGCAGATTGTTGTTAAATGATACTAGGACTGATGCGAGTGCAGTACAGACTTTCCTTTTGGAGTAACCAGGTGCAATTCTTATCACGGATCTCAGGGAGCCAGTGAAAGGGACATGGAGAAGAAGCTGAGCCAGATGTCAGCCAGACTTGACAAAATAGAAGAGAGTCAGAAGAAGAATATGGAGGTGCAGAGAACAAAACAGGAAGAGGAGAAGGTTCATGGGCGCATCAGCAAGCTGGAGTTACAGATGAATGAGGACATGAAGGAAATGAAGGCAGAAGTTGATGCTGGTAGGCCAAAAAGAAAACAGCTCTCATGGTTTATTTTCACTATGATCTGAAAACCAGTTAATGCAACTACTGTGACCCCGGCTGATGGTAATAACGGTAAAATGTCCTTAGGTGATTTTCTGAGTAGCTGTGCTGTAGTGAACTAAAATGTTGTGTCACTTCCAAGTACATGGAAAGCCACCGTGATGGACAAACCAACCAAAATTGCTCAGCTTGCAAATGTGCATTTTCTTTTCTTTCTTTCTTTTCTTTCTTTCTTTCTTTCTTTCTTTCTTTCTTTCTTTCTTTCTTTCTTTCTTTCTTTCTTTCTTTCTTTCTTTCTTTCTTTCTTTCTTTCTTTTTAACATTTATTCATTTTTGAGAGACACAGGGAGACAGAATGTGAGCAGGGGAGGGGCAGAGAGCGAGGGAGACACAGAATCTGAAGCAGGTCCCAGGCTCCGAGCTGTCAGCACGGAGCCTGACGCGCAGCTCAAACTCATGGACCGTGAGATCATGACCTGACCTGAAGTCAGACGCTTAACCGATTGAGCCACCCAGGCGTCCCTTGTGTGCGTTTTCTTTAATGCCATCTGAGGGCTCTTTTCTGTTTATAGCCACTGTCGGTGTGTCTCAGAAATAAACACATATCTTTGCGGGACTTTTGAAGGCTTCTTTTATTACTGCTGGCAGTATGCTACCACAGCAGTGAATGATTTTCTTCTGCTCACAAGTCAACAGGGCCCATTAATTCACACTTGTTCGGAAGAAACTGTTAAAGCTATATTCCACGTCTGAAGTATTATTGCATATAAAAGAGGGGCTAGACTTAGTTACTCTGTGAATTCAGGAATACAGACCTGGAACCAGTAAGTGAATTGGAAGTTACCTGAAGACAGATTTTAACTTAACACAGGGCAGAAATATCCTCAGGTAATGGGTTCTTTTTAAAAAGACACTGGTGGCTTGTGAGCCTGAGAGTTCTTTGCTGTTGAAAGTATTCAAGTGGAAGCTGGTTGGGTGTGGTTGGGAAAAAGAAAACAGTCTTACAATGTGACGAGGGGGACTACATTATCTCCCAGCTGCCTCCAATTCCATGATTCCATAATTTTCCCCTGCGGAATCGTTCTACTTTGGCCACATGGGAATAAAAGTAGTTATCCCAAGAATAGTTTTGTTGTTACCACCAGAAGTTTTATTATTTTTTTTAAGTAGAAATCACACATAAATTTATGAATTCAAGAACTTGTGAAGATAAAAATGAATTTTCTTTCTTTGTCTTTGGGGCTATTAGAATATGGTATTTGAATATTTCATCAGTGATTTTTTATGTTTATTTATTTATTTTAAGAGTGAGAGAAAGCATGAGTGCAGGAGGGGCAAAGAGAGAGGGAAAGAGGGAGACTCTCAAGCAGGCTCTGAGCTTTCAGCGCAGAGCCCGACATGGGGCTCAAACTCACGAACTGTGAGATCATGACCTGAGCCGAAACCAAGAGTCAGATGCTTAACCAACTGAGCCACCCAGGCGCCCCTCATCAGTGTTTACCTTTGCATCATTCTCTGGGTGGGTTTGTTATTGTATATTCAACATGCCACTGAGGTTGTTAAGATTTAGTAACTACTACTAAGAAAGGCATATGAGCTTTTTAAAAATAAAAATATTTACTTTTTCTTATTCTAAAAACAATATGTTTCTTAATGGAAAATAAGAAAGTGCAAAATATTTTTTTAAATACTCATAACTTCTCTCACTCAGCTGTCATCTTTGTATAAATCTTTCTATACATATGTGATATATATATGTGCTTTTTCAAATGGAAGCTCATGCTGATTTGTAACCTACTCTTTCATATGTTGTATCTTTCTAATAAGAACATTTTTAAAATAAGTAATATTTATTCCTTATATGACATTAATTGTAATATAGAGAAAGTTTTTTGAGAAAATTCTAAATTTACTAATGAAAACAGGAGCTATTAAACCTTTATCTTAAAAACCCACATAAATATAGAATAATATGAAATGTGTTTTTGAGGGAGAATTTTTTTCTTTTTTTTTTTGCTTTTTCTTTTGAAATTATTTCAAATTTAGAAAAACAGTAAGAGTAGCCCAAAAACTCTATATAACCAGTTGTTAACATTTTGGAAATTTGCTTAATCTTATTGTGTGATATGAGTGTGTGTGTGTGTGTGTGTGTAAATATAATTTTTTTCCCTAAATAATTTGGGAGTAAGTTGCAGAAGTCATGATACCTTTTTGCTCCTGTATTATTTCATTCTATATATCCTAAGAACAAGGACATTCTCTTAAATAACTATAATATAGTGTAATATGTTGTAGATTTTTTCAATATTCAGTTTTCAACTTTAACCATTGTTTCCTTTATAGAAGACCTTCCCTGGCCTAAGTTCTTTTCCAGAATCATACAGCATAGTTAGTTATCATTTTTCTGTATTTACTGTCTTGTAGTGGATCAGTTTCTCAGTGATGTTGACATCATTAAAGAATACAGGCCAGTATTTTGTGGAATGTCAGTTTGAGTCTGTTTGCTTCCTCTTAATTAGATTCAGGTTGTGCATTTTATTATTTATTTATTTATGTATGTATGTGCATTTTAAAAAATGTTTATTTTTTTATTTTGAGAGAGAGAGTGCGTGTGCACATGCACGCAAGTGGGAAAAAGGCAGAGAGAGAGGGAGAGAATCCCAAGCTCAACCCCATGAACCATTAGGTCATGACCTGAGCTGAAATCGGGAGTTGGATAGTCAACCATCTGAGCCACCGAGGTGCCCCTCAGGTTGTGCATTTTGGACAGACGATGCCACAGAAGCGGTGTGTCCTTCACTTCTCAGGGAACCTTATCAGGGGTACCTGGTGTTGGTTTCTCCCGGCATTGGTGACATTAGCTTTGATCCCTTGGTTATAGCAGTATCTGCCAGGTTTCTCCACTGTAATAGTTCCTTTCCCCCTTTGTAATTAAAAAGTAACCTGTAAGGGGGCGCCTGGGTTGCTCAGTCGGTTAAGCGTCCGACTTCCACTCAGGTCACGATCTCACGGTCCGTGAGTTCGAGCCCCGCGTCGGGCTCTGGGCTGATGGCTCAGAGCCTGGAGCCTGTTTCTGATTCTGTGTCTCCCTCTCTCTCTGCCCCTCCCCCATTCATGCTCTGTCTCTCTCTGTCCCAAAAATAAATAAACGTTAAAAAAAAATTAAAAAAATAAAAATAAAAATAAAAGTAACCTGTAGGGAGATATTCCCAAGCTATGTAACTGCCTTGTTTCCTATCAAACTTTTACTTCATTAGTTTTAGCATCTGTTGATAGCTTTTGCCCAAAACAACTATTACTATATGCTGTAGAACTTGACACACATTGTTTTTTAATATTAACTCTTGTGAAATTTACCTCTTCCTAAAGGGTTTACAGCCATCTATGAAAGTATAGGATCCCTCAGGCAAGTTCTTGAAGCCAAGATGAAGTTGGACAAGGACCAGCTGCAGAAGCAAATCCAACAGATGCAGAAGCCAGAAGGTCCCATGTGAAGGGGGCTGGGACAAAGACCTCAAACGTGGTTCTGCTCGTGGGGCTAGAGCTAGATACCTGTGTAGCCAGGCTGTCACTGCATTCGGGATTGTTCTACTCATGGCGTGCATGTGCCAAGAAATGTGTTTTCATGGGTCTAAGCGTTTACCTTGAGTCTCAAAAACACTTTTTTTAAAAGTATGAAATACAACTTTTACCACTTTATTCCACTTCTCTAAATTCAATGGAATATCCTCCCTGCCCCTGGATTTTGAAAGGCTTTTATCCCCTTCATTTTATGAATGAAAAGACTTAACTTTCCTTCAATGCTTGACGCTCTAGCCAAGACTTTACTATTTTGAAAAATGTCATGGTGATTTTTTTAAAATTAAGAAACTAATGAATTATCACAGGAATGTGTTTCTCCTTACCCTAAATTAAGAGAATGTCCTGGTAGATTAGAATTCAACCTTTTAGTCCATATTTGGATTTTATGATTGTTATCTGTGCATTTCTTATAAGGTTATCTTCTTGTAAATCTTCTGTCTTTTGTAGAGACAAGGGATTTAACATTTGGAAACCCCCTTCATCATTTACATGATGAAAAAAGCTTAAAAATTGATAACTGCCATATACATTGCAGATTAAAATGGAAACTTAAGACAATTATCTAGATAATGCAAGGCACAATATCTACAGTGACCACCTAATTAAGCCAGGTTTTAATATTGAAAACTTTTTTCAATTATCCACAGCCTGTATAGTGATAGCCATATATTTAATAATGGAATGGTGGTTGATAGTCTGTTTATTTGCACAATTAATCGTTTGTTAATCATAATAGGATGTGAGAATTTTTCAGGCTTTATGATCTCCTCTCTAAATGTTTCCAAAATTGGCACAAAGTGCTAAGGTTTATATACACTTATTGTAACTGTATTCTTGTGCCTTGGTTTTACCACGTCAATGCACTGTATCCTATAAAAGTTTTACAGACAAAATAGAAGGCATGATAATACATCAGAATTATGATGTAAAAATGGGATCCTTTGTAATTTTTAAATGTTCTGAAAATTTTATCACTGTTAAGACATTAGTCATTCAGTATTATTAATGGAATAGAAATTCATACTTTTGTATGGACAGAGAATCAAATTGATATTGCATTTATAACACTGTCAAGAACCTTTCATTTTGAGCAGCTTTGTAGAGGATGGGTGTTTTATTTTCAATCTCCATATTTGACTAGTCATTGAAAATTGGTGCCAGTGAAGTTGTTGACCCGTGGATGTAAAACCTGATGGTGAGACACACACTGTCCTAAACTGTGAGGGTGCCCAGGAAAAGGAAGACCATTCTTGAAAATTTAAAAAAAAAAAAATTGTGTTTTGTTGTTTGCCAAGGACTCAGGAAAATTAAAGCATTTTCTATTTTTAGGATAACTCATAAATGAATTATATAACTGGCTATTACTGTTTACCCATATAAAATATGCTGCTACACTACACAGTATTTTACCTTCTTTGGCTTGACAAAAAAATGTTTTTTTAATTAGACCTGAGGAATCATCTAAGGAATGTGTCATCCAACACGTATTTCCTTATTTTGTCACAAATCTTTGCATCTCTCTCTATAGGAAGACTATTTCCACTTGACAATGAAAAAAAAAAGGTTAGTGCTCATTTGCAACCAGAAAGTGAATTTCTTTCTGTGATAGAATAACCACATTTAGTACAGCTTCCCCTGTTTACGCACAAGCCACAGCACAGAGAATCACGCGTCCTCTGGTGTCTCTCTCCTCTGCGGTCTCTGAGGAGGAAGAGTCAGCACATGTGACACTTGGGAAGAGGGACGGGGGGCCAGCTGGACTCGGGTTGTGGGGTGACGTGAGCAGGCGACGGTTGGATGTCCGCTGGAATTGCTTGGGTGCTCCTGATGCTGCCAAGCTCAGGCCATGAGCTCCAGCAGGGTCCCCCACCCTGGCCACATGTTGGAATCACCCGCGGAGTTCAAAAAGCTATTGATGCCTGGGCTGCCCCCCTAGACCAATTAAGCCAGAACCTCTGGGAGGAGGGAGGCAGACATCAGTAAGGCGTCAAAGGCCCCCTGGTGATTCAAAGGCCGCTGAGGTTGTAAGCCACTGAGCTACAGCGTGCTCTTATGACCAAAGTTTAAATGAGGATCAGCTTCCGTGTTCTTTCCTTTACCAGAAATTTGCAATAAAAAGAATAAAATTTCCAAATAAATGTGGTGTATGATTTTTAAACTTAAAAGTTTTTTTAGAGTGAGGCAACGTACTGGGAACTGGAAAGTCACGGGGAGCTGCTCCGTCTGTGGGTCTTCAAGGCTGGAATAATGCCAGCTGGCAGTTCCTACTGTGCATGTGTGCCTGTGCCGTGAACTTGGTGTGTGTTCACTCAGTTCATTATGGTGATGAGTTAAGGACTACTCACTTTCCCATTTTACAGATGAGAAAAATGGGTCACCTAAAGGTTGGGCAACTTGCCCCAAGTCCCGCAGCTGGTAAGTGGGATCCTCGATTCAAACCAGGCAGCCTCCTTCCACTCTCTGGGCACCTAACAAGTACACCACTGTCCCACCTCTAAAGATACAGCCTTGCTTCCCACATAGCTGACTTGCCAGCCCACCGACAACAGCCCCTTCTCTACATGACCTTACAGCTCCACCATCCGAGGCCCTTTGCTCTTTAATGCCCTAGTTCCAAGCACCCGAGAGAGGCACCTTACTAGCTTCACTTGGGTCCACTGGCTTCCTCTGGTTTATCAGTGGAAGCAACGGAGGCGGGGCCATTTGGTGCCATAGGACGGTAGGGTCCCAGACACTTCATCCCCTGTGCTTGGGCCGTCCTAGGCAGTGGACTGTGGTTCTGTGCATTGGGAGATGAGTTATGTTGGGTGGCTTTCAGCTATTCAGCCTGGAAAAAAAACCCCACAAACCACTCATGACATCCTGGAAACTCAATGATAACTATATGGGGTTCTGTCACTGCCCTCTTCTCGCTGTGTGACCTTGGGCAGTTCTCTTCACCTTTCTGAATCTCAGTTTTCTCATCTGCAGAGTGGAGATTATAATTATATAAAAGAAGTGGCTCACTTATAATTTTTGAAATGCTAAAGTAGTTAATGCAAAATTGGGTATTAAGTGGTGAAATATGGGATATGGGCGGGGAGATGGTGGTGGTGGGACATAGCAGGTAAATGGAGGGTCCATGTTTTGGTTGAGAGCATCCCATTACCTGCTGGGATCATTTATGGGAAATGACTCTAACCACCAAAGATAAGTGATATCCCCGCCTGAAACACAGAAGAGCAGCTTGGATGCAGAGATAAGTAGACAGGACCAGACTGGGTCAGTCCCTGAATCTGGGGAGGCACTGGGCAGAACCACAGGCTAGTTAGTCTCATCCTTGGGGCAGGCGTGACTTCTCCAGGACTCAGCCTGGGAGGAGCCACATCCACTGAGGGGCCAGTGTTGAGAGGGCTGGGAAGGTGGGGTAAGACCCAGAAGGTGGCAGCAACTCAAGTGTACATTGATGAATGAATAAGCAAATGTGGTATATACCTACAGTGGAATACTATGCAGCCATAACAAGAAATTCTGACACATTAACAGCATGGATGAATCTTGAGGAGGTTTTGTTGAGTGAAATAAGCAAGTCACAAAAGGACAAACCTTGTAGATTTCCACTTGGATGAGGTACATAGAAGAGTCCAATTCATAGAAACAGAGTACCCTGATAGCTGCCAGGGGCTCAGGGGTGGGGTGGGGAATGGGGAGCCAGTACCAAATGGGTCCAGAGTTTGAGTTGGAGAAAATGAAAAAGTTCTCAGATGGATGGTGGTGATGGTTGCAAACAATATGAATGTACTCAATGACACAGAACTGTACATTTAAAGATGGTTAAATTACTAAAATGTACACATATCTTATCACAACAAAAAATAGGAAGTGGATTCCTAAGCCCTCCAGTTGAGCCTTCAGGTGAGACTGCAGCCCTGGCAGCTTTAATGCAACCTCATGAGAGATGTTAAACCAGAGGTTACCCAGCTAAGCCACGTCCACACGTCTGACCCACAGATGCCGCGAGATGATAAATTTTTGTTGTTTTAAATTGCTACGTTTTGGGTTAATTTGTTATATGCAGCCATAGATCACTGATGCACTGGCACTGTGTAATCTTGACAGAGCTATTTTGTGGAACTGCTCATTGCTTGTGCTACAAATTACATGTTTACATATATAATCTCATACACTTTCTGAGCAAGACATGATCTTTAAAAACTTATACTGAATGGCATATATACTTTATCCCATTTAATCTTTGTAATTACCCTACTTGGTGTGTACTATTTTTCCATTTTGTGGATGGAGCAGAGAGAGAGGTTAAATATTGACTAATATTGCAGTTGACTCTTGACCAACACAGATTTGAACTACGCAATCCACTTACATGTGGATTTTTTAATACAGTACAGTACTGTAAATGTATTTTCTCTTCTTTATGGTTTTCTTAATAAAATTTTTTTTCTAGCACACTTTGTTGTAAGAATACAGTATATAATACATATAACTTGCAAAATATGTGTTACTTGACTATGTTATCGGTAAGGCTTCTGTCAACAGTAGGCTATTCGTAGTTAAGTTTTGGGGGGAGTCAAAAGTTATACGAAGACTTCTGACTGTGTAGAGGAGGTGGGGGAGGGTTGTCAATGTCCCTAATCCCCTACATTGTTCAAGGGTCAACTGTATATAGAAGTTGAAAATGAAACAAAGGACATAGAGCTAATTGATGGAGGAGCAGGGATTTCAATCCATACCTGTCTTCTAAGTCTAGGCTGCCATTTTGCTTCAAGAAAGCCCATACCTCCATATAAGGTGATTTGTTCAATATCTAACAATTGTTTGGAATGAGAATACTGTCTAGCTTGGTTGTCCTCAAAGTATCCCCAGACCAGAAGCATCAGCCTCACCTGGGAACTGTTAGAAATGTAAGCTCTCAGCTCCATCCCAGACCTCCTGAATCAGGAACTCTGAGATGGGCTCAGCAACCTGCTTTAATAAGTCCCGCTAATGATTCTAATGCAAGTTAAATTTGAGACTCGCTGATATAGAACTGTCCTGTAATGCACTAGTCCTTAGCCCATTTAAATTTAAATATACATTAATCAGAATTAAATACATTTAACAATTTAGTTCCTTGGTTGCGCTGGCCACATTTCAAATGCTCAATAGCCACCTGTGGTGAGTGGTTGCGGTATTGTCCCATGCAAACGTAGAACATTTCTGTTATTGCAGAAAGTTCTATCAGACAGCCCTGGTCTAGAGTAGTAAGTTCCTTGCTCTTTCAACTGACCACTCTGTCCAAATTCTGTACCTTCATCTGTCAGCCTAGAATGGGATTTGGACCCAGAACTTTCCTTCTGTCTCATCTGTACAATTTTTTTTTAGTTTATTTATTTATTTTGAGAGAGAGAGAGAAGAGGGGAGGGGTAGAGGGACAGAGAGAGAGAGAATCCCAAGCAGAGAATCTGCACTGACAGCGCAGAGCCCAATGCAGGGCTCAGTCGCACCAACCACGAGATCATGACCTGAGCTGAAACCAAGAGTTTCGACACTTGCCCAACTGAGCCACCCAGGTGCCCCTCATCTCTACAATCTTATGTCAGTTGTCCCTATTAGAGATCATTTCGCAGGGCTTTATTTATAAGGTTTTGTCCCACTTGCTGGTTCTGATCAGTAGATGCTACTGCTGGGGGTGTTGTATAGAGAAGGATGGGGAGTCTGGTGCGAGACTCAAGGGGAAGAGCCAAAGTATGTCAGCCAAGGGGCGGGGCTGTGTGGTAGGTTTGTACCAGGACATTTAAGGCATGTGCCTGGCAAGGGGATGTCAGCCAGGGGACTGTTGAGTGGTGCAGAGGCTCCCTAGGGAGAGGGACCCATCTCTCTAGGGGATTAGGGTGAGGCGAAGTGAGGCGTTCACCTTGGAAATTTTAAATATATATTTTTTAATTTTTTAACGTTTACTTAGTTTTGAGAGACAGAGACAGAGTGCGAACAGGGGAGGGACAGAGAGAGAGGAAGACACAGAATGTGAAGCAGGCTCCAGGCTCTGAGCTGTCAGCACAAAGCCCAATCGCAGGGCTTGAACCCACAAACTGTGAGATCATGACCTGAACTGAAGTCAGGCTCTTAACCAATTCAGCCACTCAGGCTCCCTTCACCTTGGAAAATTCTAAGGGACAGCAAAAACTTTGATCAAAGATAATGTGTTAATGAGGACTTTAAGACACAGAACAGATGAACATAAGGGAAGGTAAGCAAAAAATAATATAAAAACAGGGAGGGGAAAAACATAGGAGACTCTTAAATATGGAGAATAAACAGAGAGTTACTGGAGGGATTGTGGGAGGAGGGATGGGCTAAATGGATAAGGGGCATTAAGGAATCTACTCCAGAAATCAATGTTGCACTATATGCTAACTAATTTGGATGTAAATTAAAAAAAAAAAATGATAATGTGTTAACACAGTAGTTTTAAAGATCAAAATTAATGCCAAAAATGCACAATGAGCAACATTTCAAACCTGAAAGACTAGATTCAACCACATTGCCCAGAACCATTTTGGAACTGAGGCAAAACAGAAAACTCTGCTCCCCTAGATACATGTTGCATGTAATTTTAAATTTTTGACATTTTGTTTATTGCGGACTTTGTTGTTGTTTATGTAGATTTTTAGAAACATTGTACTAACATTTATCTTGATGACAGGATTCTGGCTGCTCCTTACATTTACCATTTGAAGAGTGTGCCTCACTCACCTCACCCTAATCGCTGCCCTGCCTAGATGTCTGGAAAGTTGGAGCTAAATTCAGTGCTCAGTTACCATAATTAGCTTATCTCCTGCGTGTCTGATTGCTTTAGATAGTCTCTGGTCTGTTTTTATCCCTAACTGCCACGCTTTGTTTCATTTTCAGACCTGTGACTTAATTCTTCCTGGAACTAGGTTGGGCCACACATTATGAAGAGATCTGACTCTTCTTTGAGACTCCAGGAAGCATGGCAGGGGAGTGGGGAATCTCTCCTGCCACCGGGCCAGCCCTGGGGATTTGCTGTCCTTTGCTGCCCCTGTGTGGTCACTGGAAACTCTGAGGAAATCTGGTTCAGTAGGAAGAACCACAACCAAGGAATGCCTCAGTGGGAAGGCCCTTGGAGATCACTGACCTCAATTCCCTCATTTTCTGGAACAGGAAACAGAGTGCCAGAGAAGTTAGACGTGGGTTTGTAGGGGAGCAAGTAGTGTGCTAGTAGGATAGGCTGTAACCAGAATAGTGATTTAGTACCTACTCTGCACTGCCTGGGCCATGGCAGTGGATAAAAACAGACCAAAATTTCTGCCTCCGTGGAGTTTTAATTCTAGCATGAGGTAGAGGTGGGGAGAGAAAATAAGCAAACAAGGAAATACCAGTATGTCAGATGATCTTAAGAGCTTTGGGGGAAGATACAGCGGGTCCTCAGGGAGGGGAGTGCCAGGAGGGGAGGTACACATGGAAACAGGATGGCAGGGAAAGGCTTGCTGCGAAGCAAAAACCTGATGAAGATAAGAGCCAGGCAGTGGAAGAATTTCATACCCGGTGGAATAAGTTACCTACATCTTATTGCTAGCAGATAAAACTACGTATAATTCAAGCATTCAGTGTCCATCCAGTGGCTAACTCTTTGTTCTTCCAGGTACGGGTTAGTAGGGGCTTTCTGCTGCTATAACCTCTGAACATCTCACTGTCCCCTCTTGCCTTCTCATTTCCACACTTTGGGTGACCAATTCCCTGTATTAAATTTCCTGTTTGAAATACTTGGTGAGGGCTCTGCTTTCCTGAATGGCCCCAAGCAAGGAGAGCCGATTGTATCTGTGATTATCATGGTTTCTCCACACCTGTGCCTGGATCTGTGCGGCTCCTTGCAAGTTCCCTGCTTGGGCTCTCCGATAAACCAATACCACCTCTACTACTGGCTAACGTTTTTTGAGTGTGTGCTATCACCGATCCCCACATCTACCAAGAAGCGCCAGGCTGAGCAGCCCCTTTGTCCTTGCCCCAGGCTCCTGCTGGTCCGTTAGCAACTCCCAGGCCCTCAGTTGGGCCCTCCAGAATCTGGCCAGGATACTAGTGGCTCAGGCAAACGTCCAGGAGTTCTAGCATCAATGTTAAGAACAGCAACTAACCATTGCTGAGCACTTCTGTGGTGCTGGGGCCACGCTAAGAACTGTATATACTTTTTGTCATTTAATGCAACCCTCACCGTGACTTTAGGAGGTAGGTACTATCTCGGCTCCACTGTGCACACAAAGAAATGAGGCACAGAGAAATTAGGTAACTTTTCTGAGATCATGCAGCTAGTAAGTATTGGAATCAGAATTCGAATCGGGATCTACCTGATTCCAGAATAGAGCTCCTAACCACTACTCTGTGTTGCCTCAAAAGGAGTTAGCATTGCGGATGGTTGTCTAGAGCAAAGGGGACCTCAGGCCATGACCGGAGGAGCTAAAGATGACAGCATGTCCTTGCCCTTCTCTGGCAAAAGTCTCAAGGGTAGGCCTACACTTTAAATTTTCTTTTAATGTTTATTTATTTTTGAGAAAGAGACAGAGTGTGAGTGGAAGAGGTAAAGAAGGAGGGAGACACAGAATCTGAAGCGGGCCCCAGGCGCTGAGCTGTCAGTATGGAGCCCAACACAGGGCTCGAACTCATGAACCATAGGATCATGCCCTGATCTGAAGTCAGACACTTGCCGACGAAGCCACCCAGGTGCCCCATACACTTTAAGTGCTCTCTGGCAGGGTTCACCACACTGGCTGCACAATGCAATCACCTGGGGAGCTTTAAAACTGCTGATGCCTGAATCCCATCCTCTGATATCATTGGTCTGGGGTGTTGCTGGGTCATGGGATTGTTTGCCAATTTCCCAGGTGATTCTAATATGCAGCCACGGTTGCCAGCTTGTTTTTCTAACTTTCAAGGGGATACTATAAACCTGTGGATCTTGTTAAAATGCAGATTCTGATTCAGGACATCTGGATGGGGCCCAAGAGTCATGCTTCTTTTTCTTTTTTTAAAGTTGTATTTATTTATTTTGAGAGAGACAGCATGTGTTGGGGAGGGCCGGAGACAGAAGGGAAGAGAGAGAATCCCAAGAAGAGAATCCCTTCCTCAGCGCAGAGCCCAACGCGGGCTGGATCCCACAGACGGTGAGATCATGACCTGAGCTGAAACCAAGAATCAGACGCTTCAGTCGACTGAGCCACCCAGGTTGCCCTGAGAGTCATGTTTCTAACAAGAGGTGATTCCAAGGAGAAAGTCCATCCCAAGTGGAAGTCTTACTAGTCAAGTGGTGGCCAGCAGCATCAGTATCATCTGAAGCTTGTTAGAAACTTGGACTCCTTGGGCCCCACCCAGACCTGAGAGGGAAGGAGGAGAGCCCAGGTGATTTTTATGCACCTTAGGGTGTGAAAAGCTCAGTGAGCCCAGTGCATATGCAAAGGAGTGCAGGTAGGGTTGTCAGGGGATTCAAAACTAAGCATCCAAGCAGCACGGATAGATTGGAGATGTTTAGCCAGAAGAAGAACAAGAAGGAGGCAGGTAAGTGTCTTGACCCTCGGATGGCTACTCCAAGGAAGAGGGAGGGGGCTGGCTTTCTGTGTCCCAAAGAATAAGCCGGGCACTCAGGAGGACTCCTTCCTGAACAGTGTGGTGGCTGGTCCCTCTGGGCTATGTTTGTTGTCAAGGAGGACACGCTCCCCTAATTACAGTAGAGGGATTCAGGCGTCATAAAGAGTGTGTGACTTGTAAGCTCCCTTGTCACTGAAATTTAGCGGCTGTACAGTTGAAGTGGCAAAAATGTTGGGTCACCTGGGAACATAGCACCTGTGGAGCTGAGATGGAACGTATTTTGAGGTCAGGACGAGTACATAGTCTTGGATTGAAAGACATAATATGGGGAGATGCCCACAAACGGGAGACCTATATGTTACACAAAGCTATATGGGAGGAGTTTTGGGAGCCCATGAGTCTGGACATGCAGCCCTGCAATTCTCGGGTTCCAAAGTTCCCTTGGGTGTCATGCTGTAATCTGATAGGAGGTAATAAGGTGTGACCAGGCAACCGATGGGCTATGAGGGGCAAGAAAGCCAGGGCTGAGGCTGAGAATGGGAGTGGGAGTGGGGGTGGGGGAGGGCGTTTATCCTGCACCAAGCAGACAGGAGGGGTTTGGATTCGGGTGTCCTCGTGCTGGTTCTTCAGGCAGAAACAGTTCTGGTAAGGGCAGGGGGAACAGTAACACCTTGATTTCCTTGCATGGAAGGACTAGGGTCCAATTATGTCAAGCAAGGTACGCTGGTTGTGAGGACGTATGCTTGGGAATTTAGGGGAAACTGAATGGACTCCACCCAGGGAGGACTCAGATGGAGAGATCTGGGCCCCAGGTGGCTCCACAGGTCGGCAGTATGACTTTCTAGATTGTCCTTCTCGAGCTTCCTTTTGCACAATTCCCTTCCTGTGTACATGTATGTGTCTTCAATGTCAGTTGGCTCCCCAGACTCTTTGCAGCTTCCTCCACGCCGCAGCATGTCCAGACTCTCTGTCTAGGGCCCGTGGCCTCATGACTGGCTCTCCTAGACCAGATGGAGGCCTGGGGCAGGTCCTATCCTTGCAACCTGAACTCTTCTCTTCCACAAAGGAATGTGCCTTTTTTTTTTTTTTTTTTTTTTTTTTTTCGGTCTTTCTTGAAACACAAAGCCCTCTTAGGCGATCTTGCATTTTATTTGGTAGAGCAAGACATTCAGAGTAACAGTTAGGCTGGGTTTCTAGGAGCCAGTTCTTGTGAGAGCTTAGGTGGGCTGGTCCTCCGGAGCTTTCCTTGCTCCCCGTCATGGAGGGTTGCCTAAGGCATTCTCCCTTTTCTGTGTTTTGGGGGGTAAGGGACATGTGTGGAGGGGTGTGAGGGGTGGGGGCAGATTTCTCGGGCCTTACTCCTCATCAGGGGAGCTTCAGACCCCTTTAGCCAGGACCTGGAAAAGGCAAGTCAGGTGGAAAAGCAGTCTGGGACCTTGCATTGGTTTTCCTATTTTGGGGGAACTGAGGGGAGGCAAAAGGAGCTAACATAGATTGAGTGAATCCCTAGTATGAACTGTGTTATGTTCCTGTTATCTTTTAATCCTCTGGAAACTCCCAATTTAGAGGTGAGACCCTGGCTCCCAGAGGAACCAGTTTGGCTCTCAGTTACCCACCCAGTGAGAGGCAGAGTTGGGGTGTTGGGAGGTATCCTCCACTTGGTACTGGTGCCCTCACAGAGCTTTGGGCCCCTGTGGGGGGCACTTCCTGTTCAGGTGCTTTACTGCTGGGATACAAGGAAATATATACTCCCTTTCGGACCAGACAAAAGGGTTATTGTTCTCTAGGACCATAGCCTATGCAGAGTTCTCTGGCCTGGGTTCTCTGGCTTTTAATTGTTTTTTGAGCTGTTTCTTCTAATCCCAGGAAGCCAATCTTTGATTTCAGTTACCTTCCAGTTTGTTTTACTGCTCATTTGTCTTGGAGGGCTCACCGGGAAGTAATTGTGCTCAAAGCAAAGTGTTTGAAAGGGTGTGTGTGTGTGTGTGTGTGTGTGTGTGTGTGTGTGAGTGATGCATGCCTGAGATGAAAGTTCTATTGTACCTGCCTGTTGAATATTTTCCAGCCAACAATTACTTGGTGTAGCTCTGCTCCAGGCGATGTGAGTCCCCTTCAGGTGAATCAGACTGGCTTCCTCAGCTCCCCTCTGAAGGGGAGGAGCCCCTGCCTCTTCAGGGACCATTCCCACGTCTCCCCCCAACTGATCACACCACTGCTGTTTGCCATGGATGCCACCACAGCGTTCAGAAAATAATCCTATCTATAGGGAACTTCTTGAAGAATCTACAATTACTGTTTTTCTAAGTCAGGGGATGATTGTAATAGTCTGTGAGCTGATCTCCAGCAGATCCGAGTAGTCCTAATACTTTGTCAGGTGATGTCACTTCTCCCCTTAAAACCCGCCGATGGCCTCCTCTCAAGTACCTAGAATGATCTAACAGGTCCTGTATTCTCTTCTCTCCCTTTAGAGCTTCTTAGCTCACCCGTGCTTTTTGCTCTGTTCCCATTAGCTTGAGTGCTGGTCCTCCAAGGCAAGTGCCTCCCTACCTCAGGGCCTTTGAACTTGCTGTTCCCCTAGATAGCTCCAGCTTCCTCACTTGTCCTTAATTAAATGCAATCTTTGTCTGGACTTTCCTGGTAATCCCGTATATTTTTCCTTTGATAAACCACCGATTCTCTATTTTCTGTTCATTCCCACGAGGATTTAAGCTTCCTGAGGCAGGAAGCTTCCTTGCAGAGAACAGTGCCAAACGATAAAAGGTACTGAAAAATATCTACTCAAGGAGTAAATGAATGACCAAGTCTCTAAGGCAATGCTTTCAAGGCCAGTTAGGCAACATAAGTGTATAAGCTACTGGAAGAAGAATAGAGAGTGGGGAAATGAGGCAGCGTGCCCCTCCTAAAGGCATTAACTTTAAAACAACAGCCATAACAATCACAAAACAGTCCCAGCTACACCAAACCTATCTCCAGGTTTCAAATTTAAGACAGGGTATGCTACACTAGCAGATGTCTGGAGCCCAGACATCCTAGAATTGCTATCAACAAGTGGCTCTTTGGAGCGATGCCCGTGGTTCTTGTGGAATCTTCTAAGTGTTTCTGTGAAGCTATAGTTTGGTCCATTCTAAAGACCTTGTTGAGACCTCATTCATTCATTACATACCTGTAAAACTGTTCCGACTGGCAGGTAGGTGTTTCTCAAGCCATTTTATTTTTTGAATCGGACCCTAGAATTTGTGTTACTCTTATTTTATGAGTTTTTTTTCTTCCAGTTAGCAAATTTAGAATTGGATTTATAACCTTATTAAAGGGATGTAAGTCTTGCTGCTACGCGTTGTGTATTTGTTGCCTTGTATGACCTGTCCTTTCTATTACTTCACTGCTTCCTCCTCATTCCTAACTTTTAAAGTATATTATATATATATTGTAGTTCTTTTTAGGATAAGTAGGGGTGTAAGGAAAGGAAATGAAGGGGTACCTGGGTGGCTCAGTCAGTTGAGTATCCAACTCTTGATTTCAGATCAGGTTATGATCTCAAAGTTGATGAGATTGAGCCCTGTACTGGGCTCTGCACGATCGTGCTGAGTCTGCTTGAGATTATCTCTCTCACTCCCCCTCTTTCTGCCCCTCTTTCCCTCCTCTACTCAGGAGTGCGTGCATGTTCTCTCTGTCTTTCAAAATGTTTAAAACAAGAAATGACATGAACATGAACTTAGGCTTCCTTGAATTAAACACCTCTAGAAGAAAGAAGATAGTTTGTTTTCCTCCCACCCCAACTAGCACCCTCCAATTCCTAGGTGTCAGTTCTGTGACAGTCATTAGAGAGGGGGAGAGAAATACATTCGGGGTCTAATAGAGGAAATAAGCTACAGAGAAGGTTTGGAAAGTGGTGGTGAGAGCAGGGCAGAGCTCTTCCCTGAGGCAGAATGAAATTGCTCTTGAGGCACTAGATTCCCTCTCTTCGTACAGAAGATCAGACCTCAAGCACTACAAAGCTCATCCCAAATTTAGCTGGCCAAACATGAGCCACTACGTACAGGTGTGTCAAAAGAAGTGTGGCCTCTCCTGTTGGGCCGTCCAGGGTGTCTGAGGGTCCTTTCTCCTCAGCTTTGGGCCCTTCCAGTTTGCCCATGACTCAGGTAAGCATGGGGTCCTGCCCAGCAGTGATCAACTACACTACCTCAATAGGACAGTCCCTCCTACACTGCCCTTCTCCAAGACTTCGTATTTGTGGTCTCAACAGCTAAAACCACATGCCTGAGCCTCAGGCTGAATGAGCACAGCTGTGAAGCTGCCAGCACCCCTAACACTGGGGAAGGAACTGCAGTGGAGTTAGCAGAGAGGCAATAACCACTTCTAATCGGATTCCCTCGACCCAGGGAATGTCTTCATGTCTCACAGCCTCGATAACCGGCAAGTGCATTTACCATGAGAGCATAGAGTCACTGTTTAACTTTGCTTGCTTTATCCTAATATCCATTCTAATACCTATATTAATTATGTGTTCACTTGTTGGAAGAGTGTTTTCCCTTCTTCCCCTGGGAAGGCTGTAATCCTACACTTTGCCTGACAGCTAGAAGCCCTTTATGACAAATATACTTAGCCGGGGTCAAGGGTAGTGTAAGTCTCTAAGGAATTTGGAAGCAAGGCTTCTAGGACCTTGGGGGGCTAGCTGCTGTTAAGGCTGTTGACTACTGTTGAATAAAACATAAGTCTTGAGCCTCTTGATGTTTATCAGCGAGCCGTAAGTTTGAAAGATGATTGCTAACCTATATTTCATCAGAGGGAAGTAACCCTACCCAGAGCAAAGCTATAGTGGTAAAACATTGAAGGATGTCCTTGAGGGAGCTGGAGGAATGTTAGAATCTCTACAAGCCACAAGGAAGTCTGGCCTTTGTTCCTTTTTGTCCACCATGCTCCACCCTGAATAACTTTGAGCCTCAAATCTTGAAGGTTGCTGCGGCTGAGAGCTCTTACCTTCTGTAACTTCCTGCTGCCTTGGGACATAGGCCCATACCTATGGGTCAAAGTTCATTGGTTGAGTCAGGAAAGGCCGAAAGGCTGAGGCAGCTGTATCTGGGACTGATAACATGTGGGGGTCTCTTGAGCAGAAAGGAACACCTGTGTGAACGAAGGAACGGCACTGTAGGAGCGTCAGCACCAGGCACAAAGGCCTCAAATGCCTCAGAAAACAGCAAAACATGATGAAAATAAAAAAAGAGGGGCGCCTGGCTGGCTCAGTCAGAAGACTGTGACTCTTGATCTTGGGGTCATGAGTTGGAGCCCCACACTGGGTGCAGGCGTTACTTCAAAATAATAAAAAGTTCTTTTCATGAGTCTCCTTGAAGACCAAACACATTTTGCAAGAACATCAGAACAATAACTGTAAATGACAAAAGACTCAAAAAATGGCCACAGTTAACATCTGATGGGAGAAAAAAAAATCTGATAAGAGTTATTACAGTAGAGCTGGCAAGGAAATCTAGTCATTTCTGTGACACAACCATTCAATAATCAGAATATCAAGTGATGGCTTTATACTAGGACCTATCAAACTTTAGGAATTTTATCTGTTTTCCAGAACAGTTAGAGCATTTACACATACAGTACAACCGGAGGCTTATTTGACAGTGCTTTCCAAGTAACATACAAAATAAGTCTAATTAGTCAAAAAAAATTTCATATACAAACCAAATCTCTGAAGTTTGTTAAAATGCTCAGTTTTAAAGCACATGCCTAAGTAGGATTATAGATCATCATAAGATAAAAATGATTTAACAAAGGAAACAAGATCCCAAAGGCAAATGGGTCATATTAAACGTTTAATTACATTTATTAGAATTTTAATGCTTAGTTTTCAGTAGAGACTAAGGTTTTTATTTTTAATTATTATTTAAATATTTTTGAGAGAGAGAAAGAGAGCACAAGCAGGGGAGGGGCAGAGAGAGAGGGAGACACAGAATTTGAAGCTGGCTCCAGGCTCCGAGCTGTCAGCAGAGTCCAGTGTGGGGCTTGAACCCACAGACCATGAGATCATGACCTGAGCCGATGTCGGATGCTTAACTGACCCACTCAGATGCTCCGAGCCTAAAGTTTCTAAAGAGTAACCAATTGTGAACTGTTACACCAGAATTTAGATTGACAAACTTAAAACTTTGTAATTTCTAAAAACTGGTTTTTTCATAGTACAGTGAAAACACAAAGCATGTATCCTCAGCTTCTCTGCAATGGGAAACCAAAAGCAGATAAGCCTTTTATATTTAGTAATTAGTGTTTTAGTATCCTCTCTTATTTGGAAAAGACTTAGATATCCAATGAATCCAATCTAGCCCATCATTTAAGTAAAACTTGAAAGTTTCAGGCCACCAAAGATTTTGAAAGCTGTTTTAGCAATTATCCATTCAATCTTTGAGACAGACAAAATTAACCATCACTTGAAGCCATCTTTTGTTGACAAATTGCAAGAGCTATCCAAAGCCAGTTTGACCATCAGTAAACCTTGGTAGAATAAAAGTTTTATATTGTTGACAACTCCACAGACATGTCCAACTTAATAAAACTGACAAGCCCAAAAAATAAAAATCTACAAACTCTAATTAGCTTTCATACAGAATATGTTGCACCTATGTCTGCTTAAAAGTGAATCGGTTTGTTCCCCTTTGTCCATTTTTGCCTGGGGGACCAATGGAGAAATCTGAAATGGGTGGTTTAGGCCCAGGAAGGGATAATCTTTGCTCCTTGATTGCTCCTTGTAGGAGGAGGAGGAGCTGATGGTGTTGGAGTCCCAAAGATGCTATAGGAGCTGGTGATGCAGGCCACACCCTTAGTGGTGCAGAAACGGGGCAGGGGTGGGGCTAAGGTGCTGCCAGCAAGTCTGGAGGTAGGTAAAAGTCCAGACACAAGAAAGAGGACTTCTGGTCCTCAAACTTGTCAGCTTACGGGGTACCTGGGTGACTCAGTCGGTTAAAGAGTCTGATTTGGCTCAGGTCATGATCTCACAGTTTGTGGGTTCGAGCCCCCGCATCATGCTCTGTGCTGACATCTCAGAGCCTGGAGCCTGCTTCAGATTCTGTGTCTCCCTCTCTGTCTCTCTGCCCTTCCCCTGCCCACACTATGTCTCTCTCCATATATCTCTCTCCATCTCTCTCTCTCCATCTCTCTCTCTCTCTCTCTCTCTCTCTCTCTCTCTCAAAAGTGAACAATTAAAAGAAAAAACCTAATAAAACTTGTCAGCTTGGAAAGATGAACAGACACATATTCTTTTCGCAACAAGAAGTGAAAATAGGAAGTCCATGTCATGTTGGGGAAGATGGGGAATTTCCTAGAAACAAAAGGACTTTTGGCAGCTGCTTGGGAATATTCCTTGAAGTTCCTCCCCATCGAGAGGTAGACTAACCACAGACAACAGGCTCTGATTATCATAGCCCTGGAGGAGGGGTGCTGGCGTCCCTCCCCACTGCATTCTAGATTCTATATGGGTGCTGGTGAATGGGCCAAAGTGCTGTGTCATCATGCTGAGAAGAACCCACTGTTTTTAACCTGTGGAAAACACCAGTAAAGTGGAACAAAGGAAAATTACCCAATGTTGTAATTTAAGTAGTCAGTAGGGATCAGTAATGAAAAGTAGTAAAGGTAGAAATCCATCATGGTCTAAACATTTTAACATGTGTAATCTTTGCAGTTGACTTCCCTAGGAAATGGTCCCTGGTTGGATTTTAATTCAATTAGGCATTGGTTTCGGCCAGCTCTGAGCAGAGGTCTCGAAACCAGAAGTAGTTAGACTACGGATGTGTGGAAGGGATCATGTTAGATCAATGAGGAGGAAACCTCACACGGGAGTCTGAAGATGGGCATCTGTCCTAGTGATTTAAGTGGTGGTGCCAGGCCCAGGAAAGAGCGCTTTTTATAAGAATAGGAATAGAGAGGGCATCAAGTTTGTGGTTCTCCTTACCATTTTGGCCAGGGTACTAGCTTCCAGTCAAAAGGCAGGCTTTTATTCCTCAGCATAGAGTAGCCACAGACTAGAGGATTGTGTCCTGAACCACTGACATGAAAGTGTTTGAGTAAGACCACACTCCTGGAAAAGCCCCTGAAATGAAAGAGAGGGAGTAGTTCACCAAGTCTGTACCAATGCTCGAGGTCCACATGAGGACACTGGCCCCATGTTGGGTGCCAAAATGATATGTAGTCACAAGTGAATGATGAAGAATTCTTGAGAACTTTTTAGTGCCAAAAGGTGCTTTTATTACCGCACGGGGATAGGACCCATGGGCAGAAAGAGCTACACTGGGATTGTGAGGAGTGACTGATGATACACTTCTCAGTTAGTGGGCATTAGAGACAGTGTAAGTCTTTAAGGAATTTGGAAGTAAGGCTTCCAGGACCTTGAGGCACCAGCTGCTGTTAAGATAGCAATGGGCCGGGGGCTCCTGGGTGGCTCGGTTGGTTGAGCGTCCGACTTCGCTCAGGTCACGATCTCACAGTCTGTGAGTTCGAGCCCAGCGTCAGGCTCTGTGCTGGCAGCTTGGAGCCTGGAGCCTGCTTCAGATTCGGTGCCTCCCTCTGTCTTTGCCCCTCGCCCACTCACACTCTGTGTCTCAAAAATAAATAAACATTAAAAAAAAAAAAGATAACAGTGGGTCATGTTTGAAAGATGATTGCTAACCTATGTCCTGGGGGTGGGGTGGGGTGGGGTGGTGTGGGGGAGGGATGTTTATGGTTGTCAGAGGGAAGCAACACTAACCATAGCAAAGCTATAGTGGTAAAACATTAAAGGATGCCCTTGAGGGAGCTGTAGGAATGTTGGAATCTCTATGCCTCAGCAATCCTTCCAGGAGAATATGAGTCACAGCAAAGTCTGGCCATTGTCCCTTTTTCTTTTTTTTTTTTTTTTTTTAATTTTTTTTTCAATGTTTATTTATTTTTGGGACAGAGAGAGACAGAGCATGAACGGGGGAGGGGCAGAGAGAGAGGGAGACACAGAATCGGAAACAGGCTCCAGGCTCTGAGCCATCAGCCCAGAGCCCGACGCGGGGCTCGAACTCACGGACCGCGAGATCGCGACCCGGCTGAAGTCGGACGCTTAACCGACTGCGCCACCCAGGCGCCCCAGTCCCTTTTTCTTCCATCACACCTACCTACCCTTTCTTTGGGCAGGGCAGGTACTCAAAGAAACCTTAAAGAACCTTACATAAACTAGTTCAACTCAATAACCCATCTACCTGTGGCCAGAATTCAGTGAATATTTATCCAGGACCTTCTATGTGCCACATACTACTGTAGGGCCTGGGGATACAGCCGTGAATAAACCAAACTCCCTGTTCCCGTGGAGCAAATTTTGCAGTGGGGAGAGATGGACAAGAAGTTGAGAAGAACGATATGGAGGTAAATAAACCAGGGAAGTGTGTGTGTGTGTGTGTGTGTGTGTGTGTGTGTGTGTGTACATACGTATGTAAGGCAGTGATTTGAAAGTAGGGGAAGTAGCAAAGGTTTCCCTGAAAGGGTGACGTTTGAGTGGGGAGCCATGCAGATAAGCGAGGTTGGGGTTCAGGTCCTGCAGTGAGCACGTATGGAGGGCCTGGGGAAGGGAGGGGTTGGTGTTCCAGGAAAGGCCAAGAGGGGCAAGTGAAGTGTACTGAAAGGCAGATGGTGAGGCAGGTTTTGCGAGGCCTTACTGGACTTTGTGAGGACTTTGGCTTTGGCTTAGGTGGCAGCAACTAGAAGGGGAGCAGAGGAATGACATATCTGGTTTAGATTTTTTTCCTTGTTCCCTGTAACTGCCATATTGAGATAGGAAGGGTCAAGGCCAGAATCAGGGAGCCCAGTTAGATGGTGGTGTGGATTATGGGTGGTAGTGCAGATGGGTCCGCCAAGTTCCTGTGGCCTGCATGGCACCCTTGGATGGAGGCTGGTCTGCTGTTTCAAACCATCCAAAATATTAAAGATGGAAGTTCTAAATTGGGGGCGTTCTCATTTAATTTTACAACACAAGGCAATAAAAGGATATTTGGTCCTATTTAGAATACTAAAAGTACAGTTGGCGAATTGTGTTCTATTCTGCGGAAGGGTTTTATACATCTGCTTCATTTTCAAATAATTCATGAGGTAGATAACATTGCCCATTTTAAATTATAAGAAAAGTAATGCACAAGATAAACTAGAAATCAGGCAGAACCGACTGGTACACAAAGGTGAGACAAGACCCCTTGGTCCTCTCTGCCTTGTCTTTGAGTCCTCTTTTGGTCCATGGATATATCCTTTAGCACCTAGAGCATGAATTCCTATCCACCACCCAAGCGGGGTCAACGCAGAACATTTTTTTCTGTGCCTGTATTTCCTCATTTACTAATCAATTCTTGGTGCCTTTCCATGGGTCCTACGTAGGACCCATCTGGCGATTGCAAGGTATGGATGTATCCTATTTTATTTTTTTTTAAAGATTTTATTTTTAAGTGATCTCTACATCCGATATGGGGCTCGAACTCCTGACCCCGAGATCAAGAGTCTCACATTCCACTGACAGACAGCCAGGCGCCCCTGGATGTATTCTATTTTAAATAAGATCTGAATCTTGGGAGATAGGCAGAGTCAGTGTCATTTTATAAATGAGAAAACTCCAGTTTGGAGAGCATAGCCCCATGGTTTGCAATTAAATGAAAGTACTAAGTGATTCCAGGTCTTCTGACTCTGTTCTTATTTCTACATGAACCAAGAGAGCAGTAGTAGTGAGAGGAACAGAAAGTTCTCTTCTCAAACTGGTGTGGGATCGGCTCTCAGGCTACCAACGGGCCACACAGGAAAATCTCCTCAGGCCTTTCCTGATTGCCATCCCCAGGTGCCTCTCAGTAAATCTGCTTTTATCTGTTCTGGTTGCTAAGGGTTTAAAGGGAAGCTCTTAAATCTGGGAAGCAATTAAACTGTAAGGTTTGGGATCCTTAGCAGAGTGATGGCAGCATTCACAATCGTGAGACACTCCCCTGTTTGCTTTTGTTTTGGTCATTTCCTCTGGAGGGTAGGTTGTGGCCTTTTGACTGGACTCCGCAAAAGTGAGGGTCATGCCTGGCAAAGTTCTTTCCTCTTCTCAGACCTGTTGTATTTTCAAAATTGGATCCGAACTTTTTTCTGAGTATAAAAATAGTGTGTGTTCATTTTAACACCTGCATATACACACTACATGTGTATATAAAATTTTCCTCCTAATTTTGCCAGTGCATTGATGCACCATTAACCATTTAGATCTGTCTTTCCAAGCTTTTTTGTATGTCTGCAGGCATAAGTATGTATAGCAGTGTTTCTGTTTTCTACAGATTAATTGTTGTTCATATTACCCTATACCTATTTTCATTGATGGACCACATGTCATGACTATTATGTTGTTTCATTCTTTCTATGCTCTAATTCATTTTTTAGACTTCAGATTACTATTAAAATGTTTTCATGACTTCATAATCTTTTATAGTTTGGAAGTACCGTAATGTATTCATGGTTATTTTGGTTTTTAATTGTTTACTCTTAAAATGGAATCCCAACAAATGCATACATTTTAAATGCTCAATTCTGTAACTCCTCCCTGGGAGAGAAATTGATCAAACTTCTAGCCTAGAAGTCCTGGGAACCAGGCTTCTTTTCCAGCCCTGATCTCTTAGCTGCGTCCTTGATCTGCCATTGATATTAGGCCATTCCCTTCACTTCTGTTGACCTTTTTACCCAACTGCACAAAAAACCTCTAAACTTAAAAACACTATGTCTGTAGTCAATCCTTTGCTATGTGGGTGAAGTCTCATCGCAGAGCATCATGAGGACGGAGAAGAGCAGAACATGTACCTAGTCTCCAAAAGCATTATAATCCTAGTGACCTGGCACGTGCAGGTGGAGTCCTTCCTGCCATCCTCCCGCCCCAAAGACAGGGTCTCGATGATAACGGGGAAAGGATGACAATTCAGGAACAGCACAAATGCATGAAGGTGGAAAAGTGGCAGGAGTATTTGGGGACGGTATGGAGCACAGTAGACTAACAATAAGAAGTTCAAGTGAGTTAGTGTAAAATTAGAAAGGCAGTTTGGTAGGATCTTTAATGTCAAGAAGAGGAATTTGGGCTTGACTTGATCCAAAGAAGATGAGAAGCCCACTCATTGCTGGTGAGAGTTCCTATAACCAATGTGCCTGTTCTGTGGCCTGTGGTTAGTGCAATAAGTAAAAGGTGTGTGTGTGTGTGCGCGTGTGGGTGAGATGGGGAAGGTGGGGAAGGAGGGGAGGGAGAAAATGAGAGAATATTTGCATTGACAGAACACCCTGGAATATAATTGATACAAGGACACATAGAGTCCATTCAGCCCAACTCCTTTGACCAACTAGCCTGGAGGGAGGGAGGGCCTTGACCCAGGGCACACAGTTGGTGGCACTCACTGCTGTGGACACACACCTGGGCTTAATGGTGGAGTGATGGTTTAGCCTCCCTGTCCTGTCTCCTTGCCGATGGCCTGTATTGTCATGCCAAGTTTGCTGATGGAGCTTTTGGAAAAAGCACTAAGCTTGGCATCAGGAGGTCCGTGTTCTGATTCCAACTGTGCCCCTGGCCGAGGCTTTCAGACCCTCCTGTGTTGGCGCAGTTTCCATATAGTAACATGACGATGTTCAATTAGAGCCTGTGGCTTTTTTCTTTCCCAACTCTCACAGTCTGAATCATCCTTTTTTGTGTTTTGAAAAGCCCTTTTGCACCAATTAGCTCATTTAGTTTTTTTAAGTTTATTTATTTATTTTGAGAGGGAGAGAGAAAGCATGAATGGGGGAGGGGCAGAGAGACAGGGGAGAGCAAGAATCTCAAGCAGACTCCACGCTGCCAACGTGGAGCCTGATACAGGACTTGAACTCATGAACCGTGAAATCATGACCTAAGCTGAAATCCAACACCTAACTGACTGAGCTGCCCAGGCACCCCTCATTTAATTTTTAGCCCAATTGTGGGTGTAGATAGAAGAGTTGTTCCTTGGTGTTGCAGATGAGGAAATGAGAATTTGGGCCAGGATTAAGTGACTTATCCTAGGTTATTCCCAAGTTTCATATCCTTCTTCCAGTGCCCTTTCCACCATATCAGAGGACTGAAAGAAATAATTTCCCTCTAGTTATCAGTTTGTTCAGACTTCCTCCAAAGGAGACACACCCACAGCTCAGCAGGGGTTAGCTTGGGTTTGCCCTATAGGAAGTACTCAACATTGTGGGTCAAATGAGAGAAAAAGAAATTGGGGGGAAAAAGACTTTTTTTTGGAGAAAATAAACCACCTGGTTCTCTGTCCTCTTTACAGTTTATGTTCCTTAATTCCTTTCTCATGTACATCAATGCTATCAATATGCCTTTGTTACTCTGCTCTTGTCCACTAAACTCAATGGGAATATGTATTTGCAATGTCATCACAACCTTGTTTAATAACCTGTATTTTCAGTTGAGATATGCTGCCGTTGTATTTTCATGGGTCAAAGTAATGCAGTGGGGGAAAACAAGGAACGTAACACACAGTTTACTTGAGTGAGTTCTTTAGTGTTACTTTCAAGACAGCTTCTTAGCTAATATAGTCTTAGAAAGAATTTAGAACTGGACAACCAGGACTTTTTGGAAAGGAAGATGCGACCTTAGTTAACTAATCTGGAACCTCAGAACCCAGCACTGACCTGCCACCTTAAGGGCTTTGGAGGCTAGTCTATCACTCAGGCTACCTCTTCCCTGATATTAAACAGGGTAATTGGTGTGGATCCACATCTCACATTGTTGACTAAGGTGATAAATTCCAAGCGGACTGAAGATTTTTTTAAGTTTACTTATTTTGAGAGAGAGAGTATGCATATATGTGAATCGTGGAGGGGCAGAGAGAAGGAGAGAGAGAATCCCAAGTAGGCTCCACACTGTTGGCACAGCCCAACAAGGGGCTCCAACTCCCAAACCATGAGATCGTGACTTGAGTCAAAATTAAGAGTTGGATGCTTAACCAACTGTGCCACCCAGGTGCCCCAATGGATTGAAGATTTAAATAGAAAAATACGGGAGACCTAAAAGAACTAGAAGAAAACGTGAAAGCATTCATTTATAGGCTTAGAGTGGGGCATGCCTTTCAAAATAGGACTCAAGGTTCAGAATCCCAAAAGAGAAGGCATATAAGTTTGACCACACTTAAAACCCCCACAGAACCCTCCAACTGGCAAAACAAAACCTATACCATAAGAAAAGGAAAAAAAAAAAAAAGGCAACCTGAGGAAAAGAACGGCAATACTTACCACAGACTATGAGTAAGGGGCTAATAATGTCTCCAGTATGGAAAGAACTTCTAGCAACTGACAAGAAAACCATAAAACTTGAAAGACGTGCAAAGAACATGAACAAACAGTTCACAGAAAGGAAACAAAAATGGCTCTTACACATAGGGGAAGTTGGGGCTCAACTTTACACATGATAAAAGTAAATTAACACTCTGCTGAGATGTCAGATTTGCGCCAAAAAAAAAAAAAAAAAAGTTGAACACCTGTCAACAAGGCTATAGGGAAAGAGGCTTTTTCATACGTGGCTGGAGGAAGTACAGATTGGTTCCGTGTTGAAAACATCAAAGTTACAAATGCCCATGCTCTTGGGTACAGCAATTCAATTTCTGGGGCTTTAACTTGTGGGGTACACGTGTACTTCTATGAAACTAAGTCAACTACAACCATTCATTGTAGCCTTCTTTGCACTAGTGAAAGGTGAGAAACGATCCGAATGTTCCTCAGCAGAGGATTAGCCACGGTGCAGAGATACAGTGGAAAAGCACACAGCTTTAGATTTATGTGTGAAGATCGTCTTTGAACTAAAAGCCAACAAAATTCAACAAACATTAAGGTGGAGAACAATATACTTAGATCTTGTGTAAAGGGGGTAGAAAGAACGTATATTATGTCCTTTTATATGTACTTTTTAATATTTGTTTATTTTTTAGCAAGAGAAAGACCGAGCATGAGCGGGGAGGGGCAGAGAGAGAAAGAGAGAGGGAGACACAGAATCTGAAGCAGGTTCCAGGCTCTGAGCTGTCAGCACAGAGCCTGACACGGGGCTTGAACTCACAAACTGCGAGATCATGACCTGAGCCAAAGTCGGACGCTTAACTGACTGAGCCACCCAGGTGCCCCGGGTATATAATATTTTTAAGAAAATGTCCAATTGTTCTCCAAAGTAGTGCTACTAAGTTTCATTTCTACCAGCGGAGTATGAGCTTTCCAACTTCTCCACTTTTTAACAATACTTGGTATGGCCAATCTTCTTTGGCCATTTAAATAGGCGTGTAATGGTATCTTGTGGTTTTAATTTACGTTTCTCTAATGACTAATGATGTTGATCATCTTCTCATATGCTTTTTTGCTTGTCGAAGATCTTCATTGCTGAAGTGTGCATCTGACTTTGGCACATCTTAAAAGTTGGTTTTTCTTATTGCTGAGTTCTGAGGGTACTTCATATTTTCTGACTCCAAGCTCTTTTCAAATACAGTATTGGCGAAGGTCTCGCTCCAGTCTGTGGCTTGTCTTCTCATCCTCTTCACAGGGTCTTGGAGGGGTGCCTGGGGGGCTCAGTCACCCTGTAGGAGCTTCTTCTTAGACTAAGAACTTAAACATGATTGGGCAGTGGCAGCAGACAGGGGGGAGAGGAGGAGGGATGAAAGAAACCTTACCTTTAATTATAGATAAAGGAGAATGTGCCAGCTTGAAAATTGATATGATATGCTGAGCTGGTAAGGAATTTCGTGATAATAAAAATCCAAGTATTACCGTGATATCATTGATGCCAAATGAACTTTAGTTCAGCAATTTACTGGAGGTTGAAAAATAAACCACTTTTTTTCTATATTAGACACATTTTTAAATTATATATTTATTTATTTTGAGAGAGAGTGCGTGAGAGAGCACACACAGGGAAGCGGCAGAGAGGGGAAGAGAGAATCCCAAGTAGTCTCTACGCTGTTGGCACAGAGCCTGATGTGGCGTTGGATCTCCTGAACCGTGAGGTCATGACCTGAGCTGAAATCAGGAGTCTGATGTTTAATTTTTTTTTTTTTAACGTTTATTTATTTTTGAGACAGAGAGAGAGACAGAGCATGAACGGGGGAGGGGCAGAGAGAGAGGGAGACACAGAATCGGAAGCAGGCTCCAGGCTCTGAGCCATCAGCCCAGAGCCCGACGCGGGGCTCGAACTCACGGACCGCGAGATCGTGACCTGAGCCGAAGTCGGACGCTTAACCGACTGAGCCACCCAGGCGCCCCAGGAGTCTGATGTCTAAATGACTGAGCCACCCAGGCGTCCCTCTACATTGGACACATTTTAAATGACTACCTTTAGGGAGCTAAACTTTCTAGTTCAATGAAGACAGCCTTGGGCGTTTTTTTTTTTTTTTTTTTTTTCCTGCCACTTTTCGTTGTTCTCTAAGGACTCGTAATTGTCTGACACTTGATTGGCAAAAGTGCCAAGCTTATATAAAAATATTACTATTTGTTTAAGTAAAAAAATCACTCCTGTCACTCGCCGTTCTATAGTAATGTTTTGTTTCTCCTGATCAGGTATATGTATGAATGTGCTTTGTGCATAAGAACATGATGCAATACTTGCCTTGGCATCAGGGCAATGTGCAAACATTAAATGTACCAATTCTTTTTTTTCAAATGTACCAATTCTAAATTAATGGGCAGTAACATTACACCTATTCATAGAATTACAACTATTTAAATATCACAAAGTCTGAGTTTAAGGTTTGCAGACACTCAGAGCCTAAAGCTATTTCTGAATCCCTTTCAGCTGTTAACAGCTCAAGGTGTCCCCCACCCCACCGCCCGCCATCCCCTACCCCCAAATACTTTTGCTTGCAATCTCCATCTCTCAACCACATTTATGAATTGAAAGTATAATTTTAAGGGAGTGAAAGTATATCTGTATTTTCTATTTGACATAACTCCTAGATTTTTATTCTTAATTGAATTCTATAGTGTTACAAATTAAACAGCTTCTCTTGAAAGTCACCAGGATCTTTTACACAGACCTTCAGCCCTGAGTGACAGTCCTTCAAGAACTTCCTAACTCCTCCAGTCAGAAAGGAACAGGGTAATTTCTATCTGCATTGCTAGGCCATCTTCAGTGTGTGCAGTAAACTTCCATTGTGAAGGTGTATCAGTACCAAGAAGAACACAGGTGGCTAAGGTGGACGCAATCATGAGGGAACCTCGGACAAAGCCAAGGTGAGGACCTTCTGCAAAATAACTGGCCTGCATTCTTCCAACATGTCATTAAGCATTTCCCTAGTCTTTGCATTTAAGATGAAAGAACTATGACAACCAAATGCAGTGCATGATTCAGAATTTTCTTCTGCTAAGGACTCAATATAATTAGCAAAATGTGAGTAAGACCTGTAGATAATTTTTTAAAAACGTAAGTATTGCTATATCCCCTTTTAAGCTGAGAATTGGCGGTTCAGTTTTCAGATTGGCTGGGAGGGGTGGGGTTTTGCCTGAGCATACTTAGACCCGGCCCCTGCCTCCACGCTGAGCCTGTCTCCAGGCCTGGGCCTCAGCCACTTCAGACCCTGTTCTGGGAGGGGCCGGACCAGGCCACAGCCAGGGTTTTTGTTTTTGTTTTTGTTTTTAATTTTTTCTCACATTTATTTATTTTTGAGAAACAGAGTGAGACAAAGCGTGAGCGGGGGAGGGGCAGACAGAGAGGGAGATAAAGAATCGGAAGCAGGCACCAGGCCCCGAGCTGTCAGCACAGAGCCCGACGCGGGGCTCGAACCCACAAACTGTGAGATCATGACCTGAGCCGATGTCGGACGCTCAACCGACTGAGCCTCCCAGGTGCCCCCACAGCCAGGGTTTTATGTGCGGCAACTTGTCCACCCCTGAGGCTTGTTTCCTTGAGCCAGTAACACACTGGCCTCCTTTCCCCCGTGGGTGTCAATAGCAGAACATTCTGTTTAGCCTCAAACTGACAGCATTGCAACTGATAGCAAAACAAGATGAGGGACTACAGGAAGGGAGGCTGGCCACAAACTTCGGACTCCCTTCTGGCAGTGAGGGCAGAGTCCTGGCTCAACGTACCCCCTTGCCTCCCCCAAAGTAGCACTGTATGTATCCATGTTAGTCTTCAGATTGTGGCTATTGGACAGTGGTACTTTAAGAGAAAATTCTTAGTTTTTAAAAAATACGAACTGAAGTTTTTAGGTATAAACAGGCACCATGTCTGTAACTGACCTTTTATTTTATTTTATTATTTTTTAATGCTTTTATTTAGTTTGGAGAGAGAGGCAGAGTGCAAAGCAGGGGAGGGGCAGAGAGAGAAGGAGACACAGAATCTGAAGCAGCCTCCAGGCTCTGAGGTGTCAGCACAGAGCCCCATGTGGGGCTTGAACCCACAAACTGCAAGATCATGACCTGAGCCGAACTTGGACACTTAACTGACTGAGCCGCCCAGGTGCCCCTGTAACTGACCTTTTAATAGTTAAGAAAGCAAACAATATTTGGGGAATCTCTGAAGGATATAAGGGAACTTTTTGTATTCTCCCCCCCCCACGTTATTTATTTTTAAAAAATATTTAATTTTTTTATTCTCAACATACAATATAGTCATGGCTTTAGGAGTAGAACACAGTGATGTACCTTTTACATATGATATCCAGTGCTCATCCCAACAGGTGACCCCCTTAAGGCCCGTCACCCATTTATCCCACCCACCCCCCCCCAACCCCATCAACCCTCAGATCTCTATATTTAAGAATCTCGTATGGTTTGCCTCTCTCTCTCTCTCTCTCTATCTTATTTCACTCATTTACCCCACCTCCCCAACCCCATCAACCCTCAGTTCTCTAAGAATCTCTTCTGGCTTGCCTCCCTCTCTCATTTTATCCTCCCTCACTATTTTTACAACTTTTCTGTAAGTTAAAGTAGGCCCAAGTTAAAGGGAAAACTGCGTTATGATGCAGTCTCCTTGAAGATATTTTAGGAAAGAACAAAGAACCCAGATTAAAACAAAAGTTCCACTGGGAGGAGTCCCACCAGTGGGTGAACAAGATCTAGGAATACCTGTCCAGCCAAGTTGACACACATAAAACAGTGACCGCTGTCTGTGCCACAACCCATCTCTTGGCTGAATGGCCCCTTGATGTAGGTTGTAAGAAGACAATACCAGATGTGGAGCACCTGCTTCATGCCAAGCAATTTCTCTATTGCTTTGGAGAATATGTAAGTGTCTTAGAATTAAGGAAATAGGGCAGTGATATTGATACAACCTGATGATCCAACGGCAGGGGGGAAAAGTTGGTGCCAAGAAGAACAACTGGGTTTCTCATGAAAGCCACCAGTGCCATTTACTGAAGGGACCACCTGGAAGAGAAGGGGATTTGGTTGGGGGAGGCAGCACCGGTTAACGGAGGGGGTATCAGGGGCCTAACTTTAGACATTTGAAGTGCAGGAGAAACGTGAGGAGAGGAATATACAGATCTGAGTTCTGGAGGAGAGGGGCTGGAATTGAAGAAACGTGTCCCTCACGCAATCCCACAACACTTGGGTCGTGTGTTTGTGTGTGTTAGGAAACAGAGTGGGAAACGCCAGTAAGTGTCCCTTGTCCCACATGGGAGTTTTCAGGGATTCAGTACTAGGGCTGAGGTCCTGTGGGGGGCCTAGTCCTCGCCTCCACCCTTGGCTCTGTACTGAAGCCTAGAATGAGCTTTGGCAGGGCTGCAGCGAGATGGTCACAGGAGCAATTCTGCTGGGCAGGTTTCTGGAAATTACCAGGGATCTGGATTTTGAAGGATGACCTTGTCATAGAGGGCAGGATCTCAGTCCCTATCGGGCCTGAAGGTCACTGAATACTGTCCCAGCCTAAATGTATGCAAGTGTGGAAAGACTTTCCAAAAGGGGTTATAAAGGCATCTAGTAAGAATTTCTGTTCAATTAGAAAGTAAGTTAATAAATGACGGTGACCTTTGCTCTTACCTTATTCTTGCTGTTTCCAGTTAATTCCAGGTCAGTCTATTTGATGATACCTGCAATTACCAGGGACAGATGGGACTATAAAACAGGTGCATGCACGTACACACACACACACACACACACACACACACACACACACCCCAACCTATGAAACTACTTTTTTTTTTTTTTTTTTACTTAATCTGGATTAAATATCCTATCACTAGAAATCAGTAGAGCAAGAACTAAATCCAAAAGAAATGACCTTTTATTCACTTCCAGGTAAAAAGCTGTAAAAAAGTGTCGAGAGTTCATGTTGGGATTCCAGGTCTCCTCTCCTGGTGGTATGTTTAGGGAAGTCACTTCTGCTTCAGTGCTAAGAAGCCTCCAGGGCCTCTGCTGTATCTGTGTTTTCCAACCCCCACCCCCACCCCTGCCATTTCCCAGCTCCTTGCTGTTATGTAGGCCATGGCACCCATTCTCCCATTCTGGCTAACGAACTCCTTAAGTAACAGCTGAATCACTTAAGAACAGTGAGGGGATCCTACAGTTCCCCCTTTCCTGCCACAGAAGTATCAACCAAATTGATCTGATCACAGAATACCCTTCCTAACAGCATAATACACATTGTTAAGTGGACGTAAAATATCAAGATAGGCCATATTCTGGACCATAAAACCATTCTCAATTTAAAGGAATTCAAATGTTAAGGTATATGTTATCACAGTGAAATTAGAAATCAACAATAGCTGGGCACTTGGCTGGCTCTCTGAGCATGCAACTCTTAATCTCAGGGTTATAATTTTGAGCCTCATGTTGGGCGCAGGGATTGCTTAAACAAATTAACTTTCTATTGATTTGTTTTTAAAGTTCAACATTTGCAAATCCTTGAACACTTCTGAATAACCCAAAGAGGAAGTCAAAAGTAGAATTAGAAAAATTTGAGGCAAATGAAAACAGGAAATTGGTGTATTTGGAATGTAACTAAAGCAGTACTTAGAGGAAATTTGTAACACTAAACATCTGTAGTAGGAAAAAGGTCTTAAATCAGCTTTCACTTTGGACTACAAGAGGAGCAGTAAATGAAACTCAAAGTATGCATCAAGACGGAAGTAATATCAGAACAAAAATCAAATAAATAGAAACACTAGAGAAAAAAGCCAAAACCTGTCTCTTTGTGAAGGTACAATTGATGAACTTTTAGACTGATGAGGAAGAAAGAGACCTAAATTACCAATATCAGAAACGGAAAATATAGCATCAGCACAGATTCTGCAGGTAGTAGTCAAATGATACCATAGGAATATCATGAACTTGATGCCAAAGAGTTTGACAGCTTGGACTAAATAACATGCTTGAGAAACACAAACTAAAACTAACATGCTTGAGAAACACAACCCGAATAGCCCTACATCTATCAAAACAAATTTGTAGTTAAAAAAAACACCCATAAAAGTAATCTTGGAGCCAGATGATTTCACTGGTGAATTCTACCAGATATTTAAGAGATAACGTCTCTACACAAACTTTCAGAAATTGAAAAGGAGGCAACATTTGTCGTTTCTATACGGCTGGCACTTCTGTGCTACCAAAGCAAGAGAAAGACATTACAAGAAAATACTATACCACAAATATCTCACATGAATATAGATGTCAAAATTTTAACAGGTTAGCAAAACAAATCCAAGAGTATATAACAAGGGTACTGCCCTGAGATTTATCAAGGAATTAGAGGTTTAACATACAAATATCCGTGCATTTCACCATATTAAAAGACAAAGGAAAAAGCATCATCATCTCAATAGATGCCAAAAATGCATTTGACGAGATCCAAGGTCCATTTCTGCTTTAAAAAAAACAAAACAACTCCGTATACTAGGAGTCTTCAATCTGACAAATGACATCTTTAAAAAAATAAATGAACAGCTTCTACCTGACATCATATATGTGGTGGAAGATTGAATGCTTTCCTCCCCAAATTAAGAACAAGTCAAGGGTATGTCCTCGTACCAGTTTTACTCAACATTATACGGGAGAGCAATGTTGAGACCACTGCTCTTTTAGAAAGGAGCCTTTGTGTCTGAGCAGCATGGAGGGTGAACTAAATGCTAAATGGTGGCCAGTCCAAAGGCAATGAAAATTAGGCAGCAGGCAATTGTGGTAGACTTTATAGATCTTAGTCGTAAGGACAAATGGGGTGACCTGTTTGACTCTTGCATCCAATGGAGAAATCTATCGATAGAGAATCTATTTTTGGTTTCCTCCTTGCTTATGAAAGATTTTGTATCTGAAATGTCTATGAATAGATTAATGCAACCCTGGAGAAGTGAGTGAGCATTTGTTCAATAGACCTTCTGAGGATATACGTGGGATATGTATAACACTTCATTATTAATAATGTTGACGTTAATGTGGTTAGTGTAGGTAATAATGCCTAACAGCTCCCATATGCCAGGTTCTGGGAACTGTACTTAGTCACAGAATCTTAAATGAAGTAAATAGTATTATCTTGGAGGTGCAGGTACTGAAGCTGATAGAAATGATATAAAGTTATCAAGAGTGGGGAGAGGCAGAGGTAGGACTGAACACAATTGCCTCTGAGACCAATACTGGTGTTTGTCAATGCTCCTCAGCATGGACCCCTGGGAGCATCTTCAGTGCGATGAACTCCAGCCTCTTACAGCCACGCAGAGAGGCAGGGGGAGGGAGAACAGAAGACTGAGGTGCTTGAGAACCATTGGTTCTTTCTTAGATTCTTTCCTGGCCAGGCTTTGCCTTCACCGACATTTCCTTGTTTGTGGTTAACTTAAGAATTCTTGTCCATTACAGGGCAGCTGTAATTACTTTGAAAATGTAAAAAAAAAAAACCTGTTATTTTGCCCCAGAAAGTGCTGGGGGTCCTTTGGGCAGGGAGCCTGCTAACTCAGAATCCCTAACTTGAGGAAAGTTTGTAGAAATCCTATGATGTAAAGGAAATCACAGTGAGCTAGCTAAGGGTTGGAGGTGGCAGGAGGGAAGGCTCTGGAAGCTCAGGGGAGTTTAAGGAAAGGGCCTTCATGGAATGTGCTGGTCCCCTGACCCTCCCACTCTTGCCTTGAGAAGCCCTGCTGTTGTCATTACCCTCTTTCTTCTCTATGGGCTCAGCTCTTTTTTTTTTTTTTTTTTTTTTTTTTTGTAACTTTTTAATAGTCCTTCCCACAACCTCGTAGTCCCAGGAGCATACTGGAGCCAGGACTGTATCACCTGTGACCTCCATTTCTACTTTCAGGCCATGATTTGATCATCCCCTCTGAAGCCACTAGCAGTGGCCACGGTGCTTTCTGCCTGTACCTCCAGGTCTCCTCCAGGTGCCTTAATCCTCTTAGGTTAACCCAGAACTCAGGGCCTGATGATCATCCAGGGCATCCCCAGTGTCCAGAGGACTGCCTCATCCTGCATCTGGCCTCCCTGTGTCTTCCTCTCCACCTTAGCAGCCCTCTTAGGCAGGCCCCCTTGCAGAATGTGAAATTACACAGAAGTCCCTTGCTTCGAGGGTAAGCTTTTACCTTCTCTCTACACCACCCTTCTCCCCGCCCCCGGCACTCATACCTGCTCTGTAATAGCATTTCAACTTCTGGTTCCTCAAGTCTTCCTTATTTGCCCAATGCCTGTTGCACTGGCCTCCTTTGTCCCCCTATCCAGTGTGGGCGTTGTGTTCAACCTTTTCTTTGCCCTCATAATCTTCCTCCTTTCTTCTCACCCTTGGTTTTCTTTTCTTTTCAGGAGCCTAATCGATTTCCCACCACAGGTTAAGCCAGCTGAAAATTGCCTGTAACCTGTGCACACGTGCACATGAGCTGTTTAAATAGTGCTGGAAAAACAAAAAACCTAGATCCACGTTGCTTGACTTTATCACAGTGTTACATGATCAGTCTTTGGCCAGAGCCTGCATGCTTGCTGCTGCTTTTAGTTACTGATTTTTTTTTAATGTTTATTTGGGAGCGAGAGCATGTGCGCACAAGCGGTGGAGGGACAGAGAGAGAGAACCCCAAGCAGGCTCTGCACTGTCCGCATAGAGCCCCACATGGGGCTTGACCTCATGAACCGTGAGCTCATGACCTGAGCCAAAATCCAGAGTTGGACATTTAACCTACTGAGCCACCCAGGCGCCCCTACTGCTGCTTTTATTTACCCCTAGTTACTCTGGTATTCTCCCTAGCCATCTGGGCTTGTCCTTTGCAACTTCATCCTTCCTGTGTCACGACACACCCAGTGACCTAGCCTTCCACTTCTTTGAGAAGACTGTGGTGTGAACTTTCCGGTCCCTCAGTAGGACTGTCCTGTCCCCCCGCCCCCATGCCGCACCCAAGTACCTCCCTATCCTCCTCTTCACCAAGAAGCTTTCCTCCTCTGTTACATTTTAACTTCTTCCCACCCCCTAAGTCAACCCCAGTTTAACCGAAGCATCCCTGTCCCTGAACACAAACAAAATCTCTATCTCCTTTTTCCCTCAATGTGCTTTTCTACAGAACGTTGCTGGGCCTTCCATTACACATGTCTTCTATTCTGACTTTTAGTGTAATCTGTTTTCATGGCTTGAATCTCCTATCCTCTTGAGTACAAGGATTTTTTTTTTTTATCGGTTTTATATATTTTGTTTACCCCCCACCCCACACTAGATGATGGAAATACCATTTATCCTTTTCCATGAATCCCTGTGCCCTGCTGGACGGAGCCGAGGTTGGTCTTTTTTTTTTTTTTTTTTTTAATGTTTATTTATTTTTGAGAGAGAGAGAGAGAGCATGTGCCTGCAAGTGGGAGAGGGCCAGAAAGAGGAAGATACAGGATCTGAAGCAGGCTCCAAGCAGTGAGTACAGAGCCCAACATGGGGCTTGAACTCATGAACCATGAGATCGTGACCTGAGCCAAAATCAGAAGTCGGCTGCTTAAGCAACTGAGCCACCCAGGTGCCCCCTGAGGTTGGTCTTGAGACCACAGGCGAGCACAGGGATTGTGGCGGGACGGCATCACATCTCGGTGGAAATTACTGCAGGAAAATGAAATGAAGTGCCACTTTCATAAAGCTGGAATCCTCATAGGACAGGAATGCCACAGGAGACAGCTTGGTAACAGTTGTCAAATTGCTCGAGTTTCCATACTGACCAAAGAAAGAAGAATGACTAATCTCTGTAACGTGAATAATTCACAGTAGCATGTTTGGAAAGCATGAACTTCTAAATGCGTCAGAGAGGCAAGTGTGTTGAGCTGGAGGTATGTTAAAAAAAAAAAAAAAAGCAACAGGCTCGCATTGTGTTCAAAGAAATGCAAATATCCTGGATAAACAGATCTTTTTATTATGCGAATTAACTTACATGACGTGATTCTGTGATTCAACAGATTTTTATTTGAGTTCCTGTTAGGAGCTCTGGGCACTAAAGGAACAAAACAGTGTCCCTGCCCTTATGGTCAGGGAGGTCCTGGCTGAAGAAGGGACATTTGAGGAGAGACTCAAATGAAATGAAGTAGGAGGGTATATGGGGCAAGAGTATCCACAGGAAGGAAAACTGTATGTGCAAAGGCACTGAGGCCTTTGCTAGATGCTAGAGTGTGTTGAGGAATAGCAAAGAGGCAAGTGATAGAAGAGCAGAATGAGGAAAAGGAAGAATGTGGTTGAAGATCAACCACAGCTGGGCCAGGTGGGCCTATTGGCCAGGCTGGGGACATGATGTGTAAAAGCACTTGGAAAGTCTCAGTTGCTGCTAAAAGGATTTGAATAGCGTTAACTTCTTAAATTATTTGATAAATCAATAAAATAGAATTGCTTTATTCGGTTTATCTTACACCTCTACTAGAGGGAGAGACCGTTGTCCCACATAACCCATTACTCCCTTGGTAAGACACCATGGGCAGGTCACAAGATCTATCCCTGCAAATTTTAGTAGGACATGACAACCTGTGATTGTCATTTAGAAGGAGTCCTCTGCTTATTATGGACGTTAAGGGAACATATTCTTCCTGTTACTGTTTGTCATTTGACTTTGCTTGTGGTGTCATTTGTCACAGTGAAAGCTTTCATTCTTTTACTGTTAAATCTCAGGAGGTTTTGTTTTATATACAGCATCTGTGTTTCTTTAAGGGATCACTTTTTACTTTAAGCAATACAAATATCCATTTTGCTAGTAGAATATAGTATGTAAGTATATATGTATAAATACTATATATATATTATGTACAATATATATTATGTATACAATATACACAATATATAATATATATATCATATATACATATATTTTTAAATTTAGCATTCACCTGGGGTGCCTGGGTGGCTCAGTCACTTGAGCGTCCGACTTCAGCCCAGGTCACGATGTCGTGGTTTGTGAGTTTGAGCTCCGCATCAGGCTCTGTGCTGACAGCTCAGAGCAGCCTGGAGCCTGCTTCAGATTCTGTGTCTCCCTTTCTCTGCCCCTCCCCTGCTCATGCTCTGTCTTGTCTGTCTGTCTGTCTGTCTCTCTCTCTCTGTCTCTCAAAAATAAATGAATGTTAAAAATAAAAATAAACTTAGCATTCATCTAACATGCAATAATTCTTATGTAAATTATAAAAACATTTTTAGACTGTTTTAATCAATTTGAATTTGTATAAGGCACAAGGTATAGATATAACATGTCTTCCACGTGCATAGCCAGTAATGTCAGATGTTAAATAAGTCTCTTGCTGGATATAGTGACATGTATTATTCAAAAGTGAAAAATAATGAAGTTTGCGTTTTCTTAAAGGCCAAGCTAGTTGTACACTAATCTCAAAAATATTTTTGAGACCTGGCTAAATGCAAGGCCCTGTGAATGATATCTATGGGGATGAGATGCGCTTCCCTCTGCCAAAGATGGGGTACACACATTTAAGTGGCCTTCTTCCTCACCTCCTTTGCTGGTCTGGGCAATTAATAGCTCTAAGCCTCTGTTTTCTCGTCTGTAAAATGGGAACAATAACTTGATAGGATTGCTGTGGAGCTAACTAAGACATTTAGCAATGTCTACCCCATAAAAAGCACTAAACAAGTGTTCGTTAACAAACACAGCAGATTTTATTAGCAGCATAGTAGTTCCCTCCATGCTCTCAAGTTCTGAGAGCACTTAGCACTTGGTAGAGATTTGCTGAATGATCAAATGAATGGTGGTTTCTCTGGGACCATGGTTTATCCACTGTTTCTTCAAAGGGAAAGAAAAGAGTTGAGTTAGATCTCCTTAATAATAATTAACATCTATAAAGCACTTATTTTCATCCAGGTGTGGGTTGCACTGTTCTGAGGACTTTCCATACATATTTGTGTATATATATATATTTCTGTATATATATATTTCTGTATATATAGTAGTGGTTTGACAACTCTATACCTTATGCTCTGCTCACCCCAAGTGTGGCTACCACGTGTCGCCATATGGTGGTATTACAATTACCACTGACCATATCCCCTCTACTGTATCTTTCGTCTCTGGGACTTATTCATTTCATAACCAGAAGTCTGTATCTCCCACTCCCCTTCACCATTTTGCCTTTCCCTTCCTATCCCCTCTGGCAGCCACCAGTTCTCTGTATTTATGTGTCTACCTGTGCCTCGCTTATTTATTTATAAATATTTTAATGTACACAATCTCTACACCCAACGTGGAACTCGAACTCACAACCCTGAGATCAAGAGTTGCCCTCTTGATCAGGTGTTGCACGCTCCACCTGAGCCGGACAGGTGTCTGTTTCGTTTTGTAGATTCCACATGTAAGTGAAGTCACATGGTATTTGTCTTTCTCTAATTTATTTCGCTTACCGTAATCCCTGATAGGCCCATCCATGTTGTTATGAATGGCAAGATTTAATTGTTTTATGGCTGACTAATATTCCATTGTGTGTACCACAGTGTCTTTATTCATCTATCGATAAACAGTTAATTGCTTCCATATCTTGGCTACTGTAAATAATGCAATAAACAGGAGTGAATAGATCTTTTCGAATTAGTGTTTTTATTTTCTTTGTTCATACCCAGAAGTGGAATTACTAGATCCTGTGGTACTTGTGTTTTTAGTTCTTGGAGGAATCTCCCTACTGTTTTCCACGGTGGCTACAGAAATTTACATTCTCACCAACAGTGCAAGAAGTTTCTTTTTTTTCCACATTCTTGCCAATACTTGTTATTTCTTGTCTTTTGGATTTTAGCCATTCTGATAAATGGGAGGTAATAGCTCATTGTGGTTTTGATTTGCATTCGATGAGTGATGTTGAACATCTTTTCGTGTGTCTGTTGGCCATTTGTATGTTTGCTTTGGAGAAATGGCTATTTGGGTCTTCCTCTTTTTTAGCTGTTTTATTTTTAATACTGTGTAGACTTTAGTAGACTGCCTTTTTATTTTGTCGATGGTTTCCTTTGCTATGCAGAAACTTTTTAGTTTGATGTGATTGTCTCTCTTTAAAAATAAAAAAAGTGAAAACAATTTATTAAACAAGATTATTTAAATGCTAAATATAATCCACATCAATCCACTTGTTTATTTTTGCTTTTGTTGTTGTTACTTTTGGTGTAAGATGTAAAAAATTGTCAGGATCTATGTCAAAGAACTTCCTGTTTGTTTTTTAATTTTTTTTTAACGTTTATTTATTTTTGAGACAGACAGAGACAGAGCATGAACGGGAGAGGGTCAGAGAGAGAGGGAGACACAGAATCTGAAACAGGCTTCAGGCTCCGAGCTGTTAGCACAGAACCCGACATGGGGCTTGAACTCATGGACCCCGAGATCATGACCTGAGCCAAAGTTGGATGCTTAACCGACTGAGCCACCCAGGCACCCCTATTTATTTCTTCTTTTAGGAGTTTTATGGTTTCCTATCTCACATTTAGGTCTTGAATCATTTTGCATTTATTTTTGTATATGATGTAAGACAATGGTCCAGTTTCATGTGTTTATGTTTTTTTTTTTTTTTGCATGTAGCTGTCCAGTTTTTTCCAGTACTAAATACTGAAAAGACTGTCTTTTCCCCAGTGTATATTCTTGTGTTGGCTCCAAGCCCCTGGTCCCCACCTGACTGCAAACAAGCAAGTGAGAAAGAACTACTCCCTGCCCAAGAGCAAGCCTACAAATGAGGAAGGTGGCCTACAGGACATCTTTGGGCTGGGATTTTTTTTAATATATATAATTCATTGTCAAGTTAGCTAACATACAGTATATACAGTGTGCTCTTGGTTTTGGGGGTAGATTCCTGTGACTCATCACTTACATACAACCCCCAGTGGACTGGGATCTCTTGCTGCCATTCAAATGATGTTTACAAAGAGGTCCTCGTGGCATGAGTCATTGCCTAGTATGTAATACCAAGTGAAAAGAGCAGACTCCATAACTGTATACATACTATGACTTTTTATTCATTAAAAAAAAAACTAGAAATAGGCCAACGAGATTTTGTTTTATGAGAAGATGAATGAAATTTTGTTCTTAATTGTCCTTGCTAAGTTTTTCCAAGCCTCTCTTTTCCTCTCTCTGTCTCCTCATCTCACCTATCTATATTCAGATATATTGCCGAACGGACTGTGGTTCTTGGACAGTGAATTTCTTCTTAACCTTACTATAAAAGGTTAAGAACATCATCCATTACCAAATCAGCATGCATGATCTTAAATTTGACCCTTTATAGTTTTTTCTCTTTCTTATAGAAACCAAAATGGAGAAAACCACTCATTTTTCTAAAGATTTTTTGGCATATCACTTATAAGTGAATTTCTAAAGGCTGCATTGCACTCTGAAATTCATAAGTGATTTCTTGTCCCTCTCAATAGATGAGCTTCCAGACCTCAAGAATATAAAATTAATTTCAAATACCATGCAACATATCCTCTTTTCTCCACAAATCCTTATCAAGTAAAGTCCTATCTTTAAAATGAAAACAGAGGCATCTGGGTGGCTCAGTTGGTTGAGCGTCCAACTCTTGGTTTCAGCTCAGGTCATGATCCCAGGGTTATGGGATCAAGCACCACATCAGGCTCCCCACTGAGCACGGAGTCTGTTTAAGATTCTCTCTCTCCTCCCTGCCTCCCTCTCCCCCCGCCACCCTCTCCCTGGCTTGCATTCTGTCTGTCTTTAAAAATAAAAAAAAGTGAAAACAATTTATTAAACAAGATTATTTAAATGCTAAATATAATTCACATTAAAAAAAATTTTTTTTGAGAGAGCATGCACACAAGTAGGAGAGGGGCAGAGGGAGAGGGAGAGAGAGAGAATCTAAGCAGGTTCCATGGTAAGGGCAAAGCCCAACTTGAGGCTTGATCTCAGGACTGTGAGGTCATGACTGAGCCAAAATCCAAGAGTTGGATGCTTAACTAACAGAGCCACCCAGGTGTTCCAATATAATTCCACCTTTAAGAAAAGTAACATTTCAAAAGTATTTGCTTAAGGGGCGCCTGGGTGGCTCCGTTGGTTAAGCATCTGACTTCGGCTCAGGTCATGGTCTCATGGTTTGTGAATTGCACTGGGCTGTCTGCTGTTAGCACAGAGCCTGCTTCAGATCCTCTGTCTCCCTCTCTCCCTGCCCCTTCCCAGCTCGTTCTCTCTTTCTCTGTCTCTCTCAAAATACATAAACTTTAAAAAATTGTATTTACTTGAGAAAAAGCAAAATGAACTTTTTAAGTTGTTTAACAGAAGGAATACAGTGACCTGAATCGTTGTCCTGTCCCAGTCAAAGAAAGCTTGCATAAGCTTGGGCAGGCCACCTAAGAAATTTGTGTCCCACCCTTCCACCATAAAATCTGGAACCACCAGATATAAAATCGCTGAACTCTGGACTGACTCCACCTGAGTTATTCGTAGTCCAGTCTACACTCTTCATATTCCCTCCTACGCAACATAGCTGTTCAGGTCTCTGCCATATTAATACAAAAGCACAACCAAAGCCCTTCCTGATAGGAAATTTCTCTCCCTTCTCCACTTCACAACCAAACTTTCTTTGGAGTTGTCTGCACACCTCATCTACTTCTCTACCTTGCTTTGACCCCTTAACCTGCTGTCAACTAATCCACTGCTTCTGCTCTTCTTAAACCTTCCAGACTTTTTCTTTTGTGACTTCCCAGCAGCATTTGCCAGTGTTGACTGTCCCCTCCTCTTCAAAATGCCTTCTCTGGGTTTCCAGGACATTGCTTTCTGTTGGCTTATTTTCTCAGAAGTTTCTTCCACAGCTCTCCTGGGAATAGTCTTTCCGGACCCTTCTTCAGACGTTAGCTTCCTCAGGGTTCTAATACCAACGTCCTCTTACTCATACTCTCCCTGGGTATAGTTACCCAATGACTCTTGTTTCAGGAATTCCTTTCCAAGTCTGTCTCCTGGACTCCGAAACTGTATGTTCAACTGCATACCGAACATCTCCACCTGAATTTTCCATAGTCCTCTCATGCTCCACGTGTCTAAAACTGTGCTCCTCGTCTCTCCTACAGACGTTGACCATCTTCTGTGCAACTTGTCTCTGAAAGGCATTGCCATCCATCCAGTTGCCTGAGCTAAAAATGTGGGAATCGTGTGTGACTCTTCCCTTTCTTATACCCAATTGATGACAAGGTCCTGTCTATTCTGCCTCTATCTATCTCCAGAATCTTTATCCATTTTTCCTCACCTTCAGGAGAGGAAATGTGAAAGGTAAAGAGCACAATGGGTGAAACCTGGCTCTGTCCTCACTGCTATATGGCCCTGGGCAAATGGTTCAATTTCTCTCTGCCTCAAATGTAAAATAAGAATAGTAATAATGCCTTGCTCTCTGGCTTGCTCTGGTTGCCTCTGTCCAGCAAGATTCTTCCAGGGTGGCCCAAGAATTAAATTGATACAAGACAGACTAACAGGACGGGGGGAAAGTTTAATTACATGTGGTTGGAGGCCCAATAATGACCAAGACCAGTAGTTTTTATACTATTTAGACAAAGAGGCAATATATCTCTGAGGAATTGACAGGATAAAGGACACTCTATGTTCATGAGCTTCAGTTAGTAAGGAATTGTACACAGAATTGGGGCTGGGATCATAAATTAGTAAAAAAGTAACAAGATTGTTTGTATGAACTTGTTGGCTCTGAATTCCCTAACTCTGGTGATAAGGATGTCTCTTTACATCCTGGTACCAGGAGGGCACCTTTCACATGGGAGATTTATTTCCTGCCTTCTAAAGACAGAGTGGAGTAGGGGTGGGGTCAGCATGTTCTTTTTGTATTAGCTGTTTCTTAAGTAACTTTTACTTAAAATAGTATGCCCCAGTGGCACATTTGGGGCCAGCCTGCCTTTGTCCCCTCCTCTGAAACTTCCTTGGAAGTTTCACACCTTAAAAGTTGAGCTGGTTTGGGCGCCTGGTGGCTCAGTCTGTTAAGCGTCCAACTCTGTTTCGGCTCATGTCATGATCTCACAGCTTCGTGGGTTTGAACCCCACATCTGGCTCTGTGCTGGCCGTGCGGAACCTGCTTGGGAATTCCTCTTTCTCTCTCTCTCTCTCTCTCTCTCTCTCTCTCTCACCCACCCCCTTCTCTCTGCCTCTACCCCACTTGCACTGTCTCCCTCTCAAAATAAATAAACTTACAAAAAAAAAAAGTTGAGCTGGAAGATTATTTTGTCTTGCTGAACCAGTCTTAGTCCTGACAATATATCAGTTCAACAAAACTCATTTTAGGAGGTGTGGGTGCAGGTATGTTCTAAGTTAGCTTATTTGCTTATACAATCAGGTGTTAAATAAGAGGCATTTCTATCGAAACAAAAGATAACGGCTATTGATTGGAGCAAATTATAAACCAGTATCTGAGTTCAGAGGTCAGCCAGTCAAGACTTCAAGATGTCTGAGACATCTTCAGATAGAGCGAGGGCAGGCAGTTACAGTCTGACAGATTTTCCTGGTTTGTAGTTTGGTATCTCTGGGGATCTTTTTGAGCGGCCCACAGAGCAGCAGGCCTGAAGATGGCTTATGTATGAGCTGCTGTGATTTCTCTAGAGATTGTATGAAGTCATTCATATTCAGTTAGTAGGGCTTCAGGAAAAGGGGCAGTCTAGCTCTCAATGATTCCAAGCCAAAAGGATGGGAGAAAATTGGAAATGTTAGTTTGGAGAGCCATAGCCAGACATTTGAGGAAACCAGAAGAATTCCATATCCAATCCAGTTTCTAGGCAGACAACAAACCCTCAATAACAATCAGAACTGGAATCTAATATCCAGAGAGTTGTGTTACAAAACATAGTCTCTCTAAAATCACCCTCATTAAAAAAATAAAATCACCCTCATTTCCTCCAAAGATAGACAAATTAATACCAGTTTCAATAAGTTTGGCTTGATTATATACATAAGTGCAGCAAGAATATTGATTAATCACATAGGCTCTTTTAATGTTTATTTTTTGAGAGGCAGAGAGAGTGCAAGCTGGGGGGTGGGGGCAGAGACAAAGGGAGACACAGAATCTGAAGCAGGCTCCAGGCTCCAAGCTGTCAGTACAGAATCATATAGGCTCTTTTAAATCTGCTTTGCTGGGGGCGCCTGGGTGGCGCAGTCGGTTAAGCGTCCGACTTCAGCCAGGTCACGATCTCGCGCTCCGTGAGTTCGAGCCCCGCGTCAGGCTCTGGGCTGATGGCTCGGAGCCTGGAGCCTGTTTCCGATTCTGTGTCTCCCTCTCTCTCTGCCCCTCCCCCGTTCATGCTCTGTCTCTCTCTGTCCCAAAAATAAATAAACGTTGAAAAAAAAAATTAAATCTGCTTTGCTGAAGGGCACCTGGGTAGCTCAGTTGGTTGAGCATCCAACCTTAGCTCAGGTCATGATCTCAAGGTTCGTGGGTTCAAGCCCCATGTCGAGTTTTGTGCAGACAGCTCAGAGCCTGGAGCCTGCTTCGGATTCTGTGTCTCCCTCTCTCTCTCTGCTCCTCCCCGACTTGGCCTATTTCTCTCAAAAATAAATTAAAAAATTAAAAATAATTTAATAAAATTAAAAAAATCTGCTTTGCTGAAACTTTTCATAAGGAATTTCCAGATTGAACTTTTAACAGCCCCACATGGCTAAAAATATAAGCCAAATACCTGCCATCAGACTGCCTGCAAAACCTGTAGATTTGGTTTAATTCCTCCTTTCTCAAAATCTCCAAAATATTCCAAGGTTCCTACCCCTGCCAGGGAATGACATTCTTTACTCACCTGGTAAGGCTGCTAGGGAGCCTGTTAGCAAGGTATCAGGCTGTGGTTCTTAGGTGATTGATTGGCTTTAAGAGTGTCAACCTTATTTCTTAAAGCAGTCTGGTCATATAAATATGACATTCCAGTCAAAGTCTTGGTAATATAGTCAGTATTTCCAATTGTGTTCTGTTTAAAGGAGAACAAATTTTTATGGAACTTAGGCAAATATGTTGCCATGAAAATATAAGAATGCTCACTGAGAGAAGTATCTGGGTGGCTTAGTCAGTTAAGTGTCTGACTCTTGATTTTGGCTCAGGTCATGATCTCATGGTTCATGAGATTAAGTCCTGCATCGGATCTGTGATATCAGTGTAGAGCCTGCTTGGGATTCTCTTTCTTCTTCCATCTCTGCCCCCACCCTCTCTTCCTCACACACACTCTCTCTGCATACATTCACTCTCTCTCTCAAAAAAATAAAAGAATACTCAGATTTTCCAAATTTTAGAGGAATCAGGGAGAGAAGGATAAATGTTTGAATTCTGCTTACAGAGGTACAATTGATCAAATTGCTATAAATTATAGTCAGACGATGAGAAATCATTTCCTTAAATCTAGAAAAACAAAGCATTTTAAAATCAATGTTTCAAACAACAAAAAGTGCTAAAAAGGATAATTATACCCCCCAGTTCATTCAGTCCCATGTTATTCTTCTGCTTGAAATAGTTTTTTAATTAGTTCTGGAAATGCTTACATTTATCAGAAACCTGTATTTGTCCATGGAAAGACATGAATCTCTCTGAAGATGAAACACATTTGTAAAAGCATCAGAGTAAAACAAGAAATGTAAATGATGAAAGACTTAAAAATATCCAGGGTTAAAAATCTGATGAGAATTGTTTATAATACAGTTGACAAGAAAACTTGGTTATTTCTGGGACACATAGCACTTCAGGATAATAACATACCAGAACATATCAGATTTTTAGGAATTTTATACAATTTGTAGAACACTTATTTTAATAAACTATCTACACAATTATGGGAGGGATAGATCAATGAAATCAAGAGTACTCTACCAAATTTACCAAGTGTCACTAAACCCAAGGAACTAGCCCCACAATATTTCCCCTTGCTAATCTAAACTGAGAGAGAGGGGCACCTGACTGGCTCAGTCAGTAGAGCATGTGACTCTCGATCTTCGAGTTGCAAGTTCCAACCACACACTGAGTGTAGAGATAACTTAAAAATCTTTAAAAAGGCAAACAAACAAACAAAAAGAGTCTCCGCATTCTTGCTCCACTGGACTCTGGAGACAGACATCCCAGGAGACTGCCATGGTAAGAAATCTTACCTCTGCTGGCTGTATGTCAGATTCCCAGGATCTCAAAGCTGCAGAATTGTCAGGGAAAATATAGTGGAAGTTTATCCTGCTGACTACCCCAACTGTTGGGGAGGAGAAAATTTTGATCTGTCCTTCAAGATCCTTCCAGGTGGTCTAAACCTTAAATTGACACAAGACAGATTAACAAGAGAAGAAAAACCACAATTGTGTGTGCACGGAGACCCAATAATGAAATTGAGACCCAAAGAAATGGCCAAGGCAAGCGGTTTTTATACTTTTGGTCAAAGAGGCAATAAATCTCTGAGGAATTGACAGGATAAAGAAAACTTAGTTTCATGGGCTTTAGTAAGGAATTCTAAACAGAATTTAGGCTGGGGTAGTAAATCAGTAAAAAGTAACAAGGTTTGTTTATACAACCTTCTTGGATCTGAATTCTCTATCCCTGGTAATAAGGATTTTTCCTTATTTCCTGGTACAAGGAGGGTATCTTTCACATGGGAGATTTATTTCCTACTTTCTGGGGACCAAGGGAAGGAGGGTCAGTGTGTTCTTATAGCACTAGCTGTTTCTTAAGTAACTTTCATTTAAAATCAATATGCCAAAGTGGCACATTTTGGGCAGCCTCCCTTTGGATCCCTTATAGGGTAAATTATCAGTGTGTGTAATGTTCTTGGAACCATGCCTGGCTATGCAAGGGTAAGTGTTAGGTAAATGCTGGGAGTGTTGCTCTCCAGGTTATTTTATTTCACTGTGAGTTAGTCTAAGACACTCCTATCTGATTCCTCTGCTTCTAGTCCTCCCTCCATCTATACCCCATCTAGCCAAAAGGTGGGCACTTCTTAAGCTTGTATTGCCTTGCTCTGCTCATAACTGCACTCAGCAGCAGGGAGAAATATTTGAATTCCTTATCTTGGCTTAGGTTTTTCTTAAAATTTTTTTATGGTTATTTATTTTTGAGACAGAAACAGAGCATGAGGGGGGAGAGGCAGAGAGGGAGGCACAGAATTGGGAGCAGCCTGCAGGCTCAGAGCCCTCAGCACAGAGCCCGATGTGGGGCTCGAACCCACCAACCGTGAGATCATGACCTGAGCAGATGTCGGATGCTTAACCGACTGAGCCACGCAGGTGCCCTGTTAGAAAAGTTTTTCATAGAGGGCACTTGGGTGGCTCAGTCAGTTAAGTACTAACTTGGGCTCAGATTAGGATCTCATGGTTCGTGGGTTGGAGCCCTGTGTCAGGCTGTGTGCTGACAGCTCAGAGCCTGGAGCGTGCTTCGGATTCTGTGTCTCTCTCTCTGCCCCTCCCCTGCTTACTTACTCTCTCTCTCTCTCTCTCTCTCTCTCTCAAAAATGAACACTAAAAATGAAAGTTTTTCACAAACTGACCACCTATTCAAACTCATCTGTTGCTCATGCTCCAGTTTGAGATCTGCAGTCTCCTGTAATCTGTCCTATTGAAAGCTCCCCGTCTCTCTTCTTACTTTCCAAACTTTTTCTGTGCTGTTGCTCTATCTAGAAAACTCCCCATTTCCTCATTTATCTAATCAGTGCTTCAGGTCTCCATTTGGGTCATTTCCCCTGGGAAACCTTCCCAGACCTCCCCACTCTCCCCAGCCAAAGCCAGCTTGCCTATAAAGCTTGTGTGGGGAACAAAGCCTCCTTGTCTGGCCAGGGGAATGCTACCTTTCAACCCCCTTCCATGTTCTACCTGAAAGGGTAAGAATAGAGCAGGTGTGTCCTGGGGAGCCAGTTTAGGGATGATTTGAACCTTTTGGTTCTTTGTTCTTTTTTCTTTTCTTGTAGAACCTGTCAACAAAGCCAGGTTATTACTTTGTAACTGGATGTTTTTTGAAGACCAACTCTTTTATGTTTGGGAGGCTGTTTGGGGTTCCCTACCAGACACACACACAGTAGCTAAGCACATTTCTTGGTCTTGTACTGTGGTACAACGTCCATTCGGTAGCTGCTTGGTGGTCAATTCTAGGGCTGGAGCTCAGACAGCCTGGAGATGTTTCTTCCTTCGGTCACTTTCTTGAGCCCAAACTCAGCTTGGTCTCAGAGTTGTCCTATTTGAACCCTTCCAAGCAGAGGAGCAGATGTGCTCATATGAGTTAGATTCCCTTCTCCTATCCCTAAGTTAGAGTTTGTGTGCATTGGGTCAGTTGATGGAGGCCAGTCAGAGGGAGGAAAGTAATTTAGGGTAGACTCAGGTCAGGCCTGGGAGCTATAATGCGGCCCTTGCCACTCCCTGGGTACCCCAGAATCCCATGGCTGGATCTGATATTCGGTCCCTGACGTAGGCCCTGGGGAGGGTAACAGCTGGGTGCTGGGTGTGTTCCTGCTTCTTCCTGAAGGCAGCATTCTCAGGTTAGCATGGGTGCTTTCATCATCATCACTGCAGAAAACAAGGCCAGACCATGGATCTGTTGACGCAGAAAGAGACTGGACAAGTACATCTCTTGGCCTATTTCTCCTGGGGGTTGGCCAGCTCTCACTGAGGTTTGGGCTGGCACCTGCAAGCTCTGTGGGCAGGTCTCGGGGATTTTTTCCTAGGTAGGAAAAGAAGCTAGAATCAGGGCCCACACTTGCTGTCTGTCCATCCCTATGCCATCCACAGCCTCAACCAAGTGGCTAAGTTAGGTAAAAATTTAATTGCTTTGCACAATAGTGTCTATATTTATTAGATTGCCATATAGTATTCTAGAGTTTAACTTTGAAAGTTTGGCTCTAAGTTTCTTACTTGGTTTATCAGGAGAAAACTGGTTATTAATGGTATTTCTGGATATGCTCCTTTTTTATTTTAATAGGAAGAAGCAGGAGGGCAAAGAGTTTTAATGTTTTCCTCCCTCTAAACTTAGATCAGCTATTGATACTACTGCTTAATCTTGCTGTGTTGAGCTGAACATTCATATATGCTCTTAACAGACCCAGTGACACAGAAATCTGAGAGTGAGATATAACTGACCTATGACACTATATTAGTTGCAGTTACACAATGTTTCAGTATATGTAATATTGAAAAATGATCACTGCAATAAGTCTAGTTGACATCGTTCACCATACGGTTACAGAATTTTTTTCTGGTGACTAAGTTTTAAGACTTACTCTATTAGTAACCTTCAAAAATGCAAGACAGTATTATTAACTATAGACCCTCTGCTGTACATTAATCCCCAGGATTTATTTTGTAACTGGACGTTTGCACCTTCTGACCACTTTTACCCATTTTGCCCACCCCCCCACTTTTTGCTTCTGGCAACCACCAATCTGTTCTCTGTATCTAAGAGTTTTGTTTTCACATACAAGAGTGATCTTACAGTATTTGTCTTTGTCTGACATGTTTCACTTAGCATAATGCCCTCGAGGTCCATCTATGTTGTCACAAATAGCAAGATTCCATTTGTTTCTATGACTGAATCATATTCTATAATGTATATACACCACACTTTCTGTATTCATTTATTGATGGATACTTAGGTTGTTTCCACATCTGGGCTGTTGTAAATAATGTTGCAATGAACATGACGGTGCATGTATCTTTTCAAATTGCTGTTTTTGCTTTCTTTGGAAATACCTAGAAGTGAAATTCCTAGATCACATAATAGTTCTATTTTTTTTTTTTTTTTGAGTTTATGTATGTATTTTGAGAGAGCGAGCGAGTGGGGGAGGGGCAGAGAGAGGCGGGGAGAGAGAATCCCATGCAGGCTCTGCTCTGTGAGCACAGAGCTGGTTACAGAGCTTGAATCCACGAACCGTGAGATCATGACCTGAGCCAAAATCAAGAGTTGGACGCTTAACTGACTGAGCCCCTTTTGGGAGTTAATTTTTGTTTGGTGTAAGGTAGTGGCCGAGTTTCATTCTTAGGCATTTCACTGTCCAGTTTTGCCAACACTATTTATTGAAGAGACTGTCCTTTCCCTATTTTATATTCTTGGCTCCTTGTCATAAATTAACTATATATATGTGTGTGTGTGTGTGTGTGTGTGTGTGTGTATATATATATATGTATGTGTGTATATATATATATACACATATATATGTGTGTGTGTGTGTATATGTGTGTGTGTGTATATGTGTGTGTGTGTATGTATATATATACATACACACACACACACGTATATACACACATATATATGGCTTTATTTTGTGAGTCTCTACTCTGTTCCTTTGTGCCTGTTTCTCAGGCCAACACCACACTGTTTTACTTACTGTAGATTTGTAATATAGTTAGAAATTAGGGTTCATGATGTCTCTAGCTTTCTTCTTCTTTCTCAAGATTTCTTGGGCTATGTTGGGTCATTTGTGGTTCCACACAAAGTTTAGAATTATTCTATTTGTGTGAAAAATACTATTGGAATTTTGATATGGATTAGATTGAATCTGGGATTGTTTTGGGTAATTTGGACACTTTAACAATTCCAATTTTTCCAGTCCATGAGCATGGAATATCTTTCCATTTATTGGTGCCTTTTTCAATTTCTTTCATCAATGTCTTAATATTTTTCAGTTTATAGGTCTTTCACTTCCTGGTTAAATTTATTCTTAGGTATTTTATTCTTTTTTATGCAGTTGTAAGTGGGATTATCTTCTTAATATTTCTTGCTAGGCAGTTTGTTGTTACTGTAGAGAAATGCAACTGATTGTTGTATATTGTATCCTAAAACTTTACTAAATTTGCTAATTACTTCTAAGAGTTTTTGGTGGGGTCATTAGGATTCTCTGTATAGTATTATGTCATCTGCAAAGAGACAGTTATATTCCTCTTTTCTGTTTCGGATGACTTCTTTGTTGCCTAACTGCTCTGGCTAGGGCTTCCAGTACTACGTTGAATAAAAGTGGTGAAAGTGGACATCCCAGGCTTGTTCCTTGTTCAGCTTTTCACCATTGAGTATGTTAGCTGTGAGTTTGTCATAGATGACTATTATTATATTGTATGTTTCTTTTGTACTCACTTCATTGAAAGTTATTATCAGAAATGGATGCTGAATTTTGCCAAAAGCTTTTTCTGTATCTATTGAGAGGATCCTATGATTTTTCATCTTTTATTTTGTTCATGTGATGTATCACATTGATGAGAATGTTGAACATCTTTTCCTCCCTGGAATAGATCCTGCTTGATCGTGGTGTATGATCTTTTTACAGTATTGCTGACATTGGTTTGCTAATACTCTGTGGAGGATTTTTGCATCTATGTTGATCAGGGTTATTGCCCTATAGTTTTCTTTACTTGTAGTGACCTTGCCTGATTTTGGCATCAGGATAATGAAGGACTTGTAAAATGAGTTTGGAAGTGTTCCCTCCTTTCTATTTTTTGGAAGAATTTGAGAATGATTGGTATTAATTCTTCTTTAAGTATTGAGTAGACTATATCAATGAAACCATTAGGTCCTGGAATTTTGTTAAGAAGTTTTTGATTCCTGATTTAATCTCCTTACTAGTAATGGGTCTGTTCAGATTTTTTTTTAATTTCCTCATGATTCAGTCTTAGTAGGTTGTGTGTTTCCAGGAATTTATCCATTTCTTCTTGGTTGTTCAGTTTGCTGGCATATTGCTCATCGCAATCTCTGACCGTTTGTGTTTCTGTGGTGTCAGTCATAACATTTGCTTTCACCGTGAGCTTTTTCATTACTCTCAAGGGCTTAGGTAGACTCTTTTCATCTTAGAAATGATCGTGAAAACCTTAACAGGACATCAAGGTAAGAGTCATCTGAAACTTTGCCTTACTTGCCAACAGCTCTGGAGATTCCTCCTAATTTTGTTGGACATATATTGGATGATAGGAAAAGCCAGGGCACCAGGGCCAGAAGTCTGAGGACAGGATGCAGGCACCAGCTTGAAAGGGGCATGTCTGAGCTGGGTAAAACACATGTAACCCAGATGTCCCCAACTTGTTGGGCCAGCAGCGGTCATCTTCCATTTCTACCCAAAGAACACCATTCTTCCGCTCTATGGGAGATACAGTCTTTCCCCAGGTTTCCCTGCAAGTATTTCAGAGGCTGCCCGGACAATGGAAACTTGTCTCCCTATCTATCCCGAGGTTGTGCTTGCCTCACCTGTGCTTCTTGTTCCAGATACTCCCTGGAAGGATCCTCCAGCTGTCACTTAACAGCTTTTGCAAGTAGTTGCCATCACTGCTTGAAGCAAGGAAAAGAGTTCTTTCCCTAAAAAAACAAGCCCCTGAGGATAATGGGAAGGGTCACTTGAAGTCTTAAGTTCTCTCCTGCCTTCTCCTGGGGCCAATTTGCTTTCTTTGATCTTTGCCCTCATCTCCTCTTTGCCCACTAATATTAAAAAAAGGTTTTTTTCAATGTTTATTTTTGAGAGAGAGAGAAAGAGAGTGCAAATGGGGGAGGGGCAGAGAGAGAGGGGGGCGCAGAATGTGAAGCAGGCTCCAGGCTCTGAGCTGTCAGGACAGAGCCCAATGCGAGGCTTGAACTCTCAACCCACAAGATCATGACCTGAGCTGAAGTCAGACACTTAACCAATTGAGCCACCCAGGTGCCCTGCCCACTAATATTTCTGATACTGTGTCCCATGTGTGGGCTTTCTCCCCATACTATCAAGCTATTCCTGGACACTAGCTAGGTGTCCTACAATTAAACTCAGTTTTGACTCTATCTACCTGGAGACAGTGTCAGAGCCCGTAGGTTAGGGGCTCAGTCCTACGCAACTGTCCCCCACTTATTTCAGAAGCCAGTTGCAAGTCTAAGTGTCCTCATGCTTCTTTTTAAAAAAAAATTTTTTTTTCTTTTTTTAGTGTTTATTTCTGACAGAGAGAGAGGCAGAGCATGAGCAGGGGAGGAGAAGAGAGAGAGGGAGACACAGAATCCAAAGCAGGCACCAGGATCTGGGCTGTCAGCACAGAGCCTGACGCAGGGCTCGAACCCACACACTGGGGGATCATGACCTGAGCCAAAGTCGGACGCTCAACCGACTGAGCCACCCAGGCACCCCTTGGTGTCCTCATGCTTCTGACCTACCAGCTATACATTGGAGGTTCCAGTGACCCCCTTCTTGGGTTCAGTTAATCTGCTAGAGCAGCACATAGAACTCAGAGAAGCATTTTATTTACTAGATTATCAGTTATAAAAGGCTATAACTCAGGAACAGCCAGATGGAAGAGATGCATGGGGCAAGGGGCACCTGGATGGCTCAGTTGGCTGAGTGTCCGACCTTGGCTCAGGTCATGAACTCATGGTTCATGGGTTCGAGTCCTGCGTCGAGCTCGGTGCTGACAGCTCAGGGCCTGAAACCTGCTTTGGATTCTGTGTCTCTCTCTCTTCCCCTCCCCTGTTGATTCTCGAACGTGTGCGCGCACTCTCTCTCTCTCTCAAAAATAAATAAACATTAAAATAAAAAAGAAGTTCAAGTGCAGGGCCATGGCCTGGTGGGTGATGGGTGGTGGGAATTCAGAGTACAGCACTGGCACACTGTGCCTGGGTCCAGTGGGGAAGGTGCTGGAAGTAAACAGCAGCAACTACAATAGCAACAGTAACAACCAAACCAAAAAGCTAATTATTTTGGTTAAGCCTAGTTTAACACTGTGGGGCACAAAAGTAAAGGAAGCAATTGTTTTCCCTGGGAGGTATCTTCAAGGTAGTCTCAGGGTGTCAGCAGGACCAGATACGTGGGCGTGTGCCCTTTACCGACACACAAGGGCCTTCACTTGGTTTAATGCTCTCCATTACCATCTTGAAATTCTTAATTTGTTGTCAAGGGGCTTTGCATTTTAATGTTGCCCTGGACAAATTATGAAGCCAGTCCTGGGTGTCGATGAGGGATCCTAAGAGAGGGTTCCTGGCACTTGTCGCCACTTCATCTGTCAGCAGGAGCTAACATGAGCTGTCCTGGTGGAACATGGGAGGCTTTAGCTGATGGTGTCGCCACAGGGTCCCCTGACAGTGCTGGTTCAGCATGGTCTAGCTCAGCACCACTGACTCATCTGTGCCTTTAATAAGCATAAGTAACTTTAGGGAGAGTGGGTGGCAGGGTCTTGACATGGTCAACGATGCCATGAGCAGCAAACACCAGCTACAGTGACAGCTGGAGTTTCTCAGGAAGCTCTTTACTAGCCAGTGGACAGTCCAAAAGAGCAGTTCAGGAAAGGAGAATATGGCATCCTAGTGAGCACAGGAACACTGTGGTGATGTCTTTGTTATTTTTTTAACATTTCATTTTTTTAAGTTTATTTATTTTGAGAGGGGTGGAGAAGGGCGGAGAGAGAAGGAGAGAGAGAGAGAGAGAGAGAGAGAGAGAGAGAATCCTAAGCAGGCTCTGCGCTGTCAGCATGGAGCCCAATGAGGGGCTCAAACTCACAAACAAGATCATGACCCGAGTCGAAATCAAGAGTTGGACACCTAACTGACTGGGCCACCCAGGCCCCCTTAAGATTTTATTTTTGAGTAATCTCTACACCCAACATGGAGCTCGAACTTACAGCCTCAAGATCAAGAGTCACATGCGTTTGCAAATGAGGCAGCCAGTTGCCCCTCTGGTGATATCTTTAAAGGAGAGAGAGAGACGGTCCTGGTGCATAAAGCTCGTAAGGTGTGGAGGGCAGAGATAGAGTTCTAAAATTTTCACTTTTCCCTCAAGATTGGTGCAGCCTGGGGACACGTGGATTCTACATGAATAGCATAGATGCAATACAGATCTGTTCACCATATTCTGTGACTGAGGTAAAAACCCCAGAAAAAATGAACCCTAAAGACCAGTTCCTATATTTGTACTGGGGATAAACAAAGGTCTAGACTCTGGGCCAGCACTAATGATGAGTAATGACAGTAATGGTACCAATTTATGTTAACCTGCCACTATTGTTTCACATATTTTGACTTAAGTGAGCAAGAGGACAAACCTATGAGATGGGTCAGGGAGGAATTCTCCCTACTTTACAGAAGAAAAAATAGACTGAAGATCTCAACTAACCTGCATTCTGGAACACTGCAGGTAGATATGTGTTCTGGCCTCTCCAGACCCCTCAGGGAAGTGCTTGCTTTATTCTGGAACCTGGAACCCAGGATAGAAACCTGGAGCACAAAGAACGCATTTAAAATCCTTGCTAATTTCACTGAACCCAACGTGAAATGACATTTAGAATCCGGTATGTAATTTTCTGGTTGAGGCATCACAACACAGAGAACTCTTATGCTTCATGGTTGTTGGGGAGTGAGATCCTATTAGGGAAAACTCTCCAAAACTTCAAAACGAGGCAATGAGAGAGCGATTTGTCCTTTTAAAATCCTATCAGACACTTAGAGCATTGTCTAACACCTGCTAAGTCCTCTGATTCAAAGACATGTGATCATAGCCTATTATTTACCGTTGATTAGGGCTCAGACTCCATAAAATTAATGCTATTTGTGGATTTTTGTTCAGAATAGATGCAAATGATTTCTATTAGAAAAGATAACCTGGAAGCTTATATTTTATTTATCTTGTAAAACGTGAGCCAGAATGTTTATTTCTGTATTCTTTTTATCGACTGATTATGTTTGCCACATTCTCCTATCCTTGGAGACAGCTCTATCCTGCTGTTTCCCTTAGTGATGTTAAATACATCTTTAACACAGACTTGCTGTGAAATTATGAGAATGAGAACTGTTTCAAACTCTTGAAATGTATAGTTTGATAGTTCAAACCTGTGTCAGTAAAATTTCACTTAGAGTAATTTATATTTTGGATTAAAAAAGCAAGTACCATAAAAATAAAATCTGTTACTAATATATTCTATGGTATATCTGATTGAATACTCCCAAGAAACAGTCTTTGAGGATTGTAATCATATTAGTATTGCATCAATAACATTGTCATTTTTTCATAGTAAATGTAAAAGCCTTTTAAAAACCTTCATTATGAAGGATTTTAAGTATACACAAAAGTAGAGCATTAAAATGAACCTCCATGAACCCTTTATACAGCTTCAATAATTGTCAACCCATTTGCCAGTCCTGATCTGTCCGCACTTCCACTCACTATTAATTTGAAGTGTTTCCAGATAGTCTATCATCTTACTGTAAATATTTTTTTAAGTTTTAAAAATGTTTATTTTTGAGAGAGAGTGCAAGCAGGGGTATGGCAGAGAGAGAGAGAGAGAGAGAGAGAGGGAGGGAGACACAGAATCCGAAGCAGGCTCCAGGCTCTGAGCTGTCGGCACAGAACCGGACGTGGGGCTTGAACCCACAAACCGTGAGATCATGACCTGAGCTGAAGTCGGATGCTTAACTGACTGAGCCACCCAGGAGCCCTGGTAAGCACATTCTTAAGTTAAGACACATAAGCAAAACACCAAGTTCTTTTTGTAAAAAAAAAAAAAAAAAAAAAAAAAATTGAAGTATACTTGAGACACGTTCATTTCAGGTGTATAGCATACTGATTTGACAATTCTATGCATTATGCTGTGCTCTCTGCCCATGTAGTTACAATCTGTCCCCATACAACCCGATAACATTATCGTTGACTATATTCCCTAGGCTTCACCTCGCAGTCTCACAACTTGTTCCGTAACTGGAAGCCACTCCCCTTCACTCATTTTGCCCATCCCCCCCATCTCCCTCCCTTCTGGCAACCATTGGTTTGTTCTCTTTATTTGTGGGTCTGTTTCTGCCTCTTGTTTATTTTTGTTTTTTAGGTTCCACATCTAAGTGAAATCCTATGGTATTTGTCTTTTCTGACTGACTTCACGTAGCATAACACCCTGTAGGTCCATCCATGTGGTCACGGTGGCACGATCTCATTGCTTTTTATAGCCTATAATATTCCATTATATACATACACCATGTCTTCCTCATTCATTCGTCAATCGATGGACACTTAGGTTGATTCCATATCGTGGCTATTGTAATTAGAGCTGCAATAAACATAGAGATGCACATATTTTTTCAAATTAGTGTTTTTGTGTCCTTTGGGTAAATATCCATTAGTGGAATTACTGGATCATATGATATTTCTGTTTTATTTTTAAAAAATATTTATTTTTGAGAGAGAGAGAGAGAGAGAGAGAGAGAGAGAGAGAGAGGAAGGGAGGGGGAGGGGCAGAGAGACAGGGAGACAGAGAACCTGAAGCCGGCTCTGAGCCAACAGCAGAGGGCCTGATGTGGGGCTCAAACTCATGAACTGTGAGATCGTGACCTGAGCCAAAGTCAGATCCTTAACTGACTGAGCCACTCAGGTGTCCCTGTTGTAATTTTTTGAGGCCCCTCCATACTGGTTTCCAGAGTGGCTGCACCAAGTTAAATCCCACCAGCAGCACACGAGGGTTCCCTTTTCTCCACATTCTTACTAACACTTGTTATTTGACTGTTTTTGATTTTAGCCATTCTGACAAGTGTAAGGTGATATCTCATTGTAGTTTCAGTTTTCATTTCCTTGATGATGATTGATGTTGAGCATCTTTTCATGTAATGAGATTATTTCGAAGGTGTGTGTGTGTTGAGTTGTAGAAGTATTTTTAAAATATATTTTGGAGGGCTCCCTCAGTGGCTCTGTTGGTTAAGCATCTGACGTGTGGTTTTGGCTCAGGTCATAATCTCATAGTTTTGTGCATTCGAGCCATATATGTATGCATATGTGTGTATACATATATGTATATACATATAAATATGTATATATATATATATATATATATATATATATATATATACACACACACACACATATATTTTGGATATTAGCCCCTTATCATAGATGTCATCTGCAAATATCTTCTCCCATTTAATAGGTTGCCTTTTCATTTTGTTGATGGTTTCCTTCACTATGCAAAAGTTTCATTTTGGTATAGTCCCACCTGCATGGGGTCAAGTCCTGATTTTACCACTAACTAGCTGTGGAACCCTCCACTTCTCTGTCCTTATCCATAAAACAGGGAAAGTGCTAATCCTCATAACAACCCCTTATGGTAGGTAGTAAGTAACATTTCTTTTTTTTAAATTTTTTTTTAAATTTTTTTTTTCAACGTTTATTTATTTTTGGGACAGAGAGAGACAGAACATGAACGGGGGAGGGGCAGAGAGAGAGGGAGACACAGAATCCGAAACAGACTCCAGGCTCTGAGCCATCAGCCCAGAGCCCGACGCGGGGCTTGAACTCACGGACCGCGAGATCGTGACCTGGCTGAAGTCGGACGCTTAACCGACTGCGCCACCCAGGCGCCCCAGTAAGTAACATTTCTAAAGCCCTTAGTAAGAGCTTGGCACATTGTGCACCAAGTAAATATTAGTAACAAAAGGGGATGATGCTCATTTTTTCAGGTTCTCTTTCAGACCTTACCCAGATGCATGCAATTTATATTCTCATAATTATAGTGTGCAAACAATTTTGTAACCTGTTTTTTTCTACCTATAATCAGTCTTTATTATCTAATTACCCTCATAGATACGTCTCTATGAGTCTAATTACCTCTCATGATGATCGTTTTGAGCTCTTTAATATTTCATGTTGATGTAGGCTACTTTATCAACCTCTTCCTCTAATGCAGGCATTTAGATTATTTCCAGCGTTGTGCTATTGTAGAAAGGCTACATCTTACATGGGAATGAGCAAAGAAAGGGAGAAGTTCCAGGAGTGTGTCAGGGAGCCAAAGGGAAGGAAGGGGTATTGCTGGGGAAGATGGTAAAAGCACATGTAAGCTCCCTACACTGCCCCCAATAAAACAGAAAAAGCAGGGGCTCTTTATATGGGAACAGAGGTTGAAAGAGCTAAAGGAACCTTAGAGGTCAAAGCCACTGAATCTGGAATCTGGAAAGATCTCTGAGTGTGGGCACCCAGCCCACCAGGAGTGTGGTATTTAGGCACTCTGCACCTTGGTGCCCTTGCCATAGCCCGTGGGTCCTGGCCTTTTCCATGGCAGTATTGAACTTGGAGAGCAGAGAAAACACAGAGCTCTCCGATGTTCTGCTTGCCTAGACTTCCACAGAGATGAGGTTGATAAATCAGCTCACGGAAAATTTCACCTTTCCCAGGAGAAGTGGGTAGACAGGAGAGAGAGTGTTTGTGAAACCCATGGAAGAATCTAGAACTGAAGCAGTGAGGCAAATAGTTGGCTGCTCTGACCCTCGATGCCTAGAAGCCAAGCTCTGTGGCTTTGCCTGAGGCTGGCCAGGACCTGGTGGTCCAACTCCATCTACAAAACTGCCTTCGGCATAAATCCTAGAGATGGCAAATCACTGCTGCAGAAGCTTTCGTTCTAGTCCTCTGCTCTGTGTACTGGCTTCAGTCACATGTCTTGTGTGCTCTCCTATCAGGGGAGCAAGGTTGGACAACCCTGGGTTTCTGCAGCCCAGGCAAAAGAAGCCCTCGCTGGTGACTCGATTTGTTCCAGCAGTGAAGGGTTTTATAAAAATTCATGCATAGTTCATTTGCACTCCATAATTTGTTTTTCTCTTTCTATATACATTAACCCTGGTATCATCAAGTCACACTCCCGTGTGGCTTCATGTATCCCCTGGCCTGCTACGACACCCCACACCCCCGTGCCTCAGTGAAAGAGACATTGGGGGTGGTGGTGGAAAAGAAGCGGAGGGGCTGTCTCCATTCCGTGTCATTTCCCTCCTGCTTCTCTCTCCTCTGGTCTTTGCTCTTTGTATAATACTTAACTGGATTTTAAAGTCTTTTTATTTTTTGACAAAAATTACATTCAGACTGCTTTTATTTAAAAAAAAAAAAAAAAAGGTACGTTCAGACTAACAGAAAACATAGGGTTGCATATGTCTTTTTCAAACGAGTGTTTTTGTTTTCTTTGTAAATACCCAGAAGTGGAATGAGTAGACCCTGTGGTACTTCTTTTTTTAGGTTTTTGAGGAAACTCCCTACTGTTTTCCAGAGTGCCTGCACCAATTTACATTCTCACCAACAGTGCAAGACGGTGCCTTTTTCTCTACATTCTCACAAACACTTGTTATTTATCCTTTTGATTTGAGCCATCTGAAGGGTATAAGGTGATAATTCATTGTGATTCCGATTTGCATTTCCCTGGTGATTAGTGATGTTGAGCATCTTTTCATGTGTCTGTTGGCCAGCCATTTGTTGTCCTTGGCAAAATGTCTATTCAATTTCTCTGCCTGTATTTGGCTCAGATTGTTTGTTTGGCATTGAGCTGTATGTTTTTTTAAATCTATATTTTGGATATTAACCCCTTATCAGGTTTATCATTTGCAAATAGCTTCTCCCATTCAGTAGGTTGCCTTTTCTTTTTGTATATGTTTTCCTTTGCCGTACAAAATCTTTTAGTTCGGTATAGTCCTAATTGTTTCTGCTTTTGTTCCTCTTACCTGAGGAGACCTATTCAGAAAAATGTTGCTAAGGCCAATGTCCACAAGTTTGCTCCCTATGTTTTTTTACGAGTTTTATAGTTTAAAGTCTTACACTTGGTCTTTAATCCATTTTGAGTTTGTGTATAGGGAAAGAAAGTGTTCCAGTTTCATTCTTTGGCATACTTTCCCCAATACCATACGTTGAAGAGACTTTTTCCTCATTGTATGTTCTTGCCTCCTTTGTCAGAGATTAATTGACCATATAAGTGTGAGTTTATTTCTGGGCTCTCTCCCCTGTTCCTTTGATCTCTGGGTCTTTTTTTGTGCCCATTTCATAATGTTTTGATTATTATATCTTTGTATTATCGTTTGAAACCTGGGATCGTGATTCCTCTAGCTTTGTTCTTTCTCATGATTGCTTTGGCTATTCAGAGTCTTTTGTGGTTCCTTACAAATTTTAGGATTATTTTTCCTAGGTGTGTGAAAAAGAGTATTTGAATAGGGATTACATTAAATCTGTGAATTGCTTTGGGTAGTATGGACATTTTAACAATATTCTTCGAATCCATGAGCATAGAGTATCTTTGTGGTTGTTAATGTTGTCTTCACTTTCTTTCATCAATGTCTTACAGTTGTCAGAGTACAGGTTTTCACCTCCTTAATTAAATTTATTCCTAGATATTTTGTTCTTTCTCATGCAATTGTATTAGAATCGCTTTCTACGTTTCTATTTCATTGACTCATTCTTCTGCCTCCTCTAATCTTCTATGGATTTCCTCCAGTGTATTTTTCACTTCAGTCATTGTATTCTTCAGAACTGTCATACCAGTTCCGACTGGTAACTTTTTATATTTTCTATCTTTGTTGAAGTTCTCAGTGGATTCACTCTTCTCTTAAGTCCAGTGAATATCTTTAATTCCATTATTTTGAACTTTTTAAAAAAAATTTTAATGTTTATTTATATTTGAGAGAGAGAGAGAGGGAGAGAGACAGTGCGTGAGCAGGGGAGGGACAGAGAGAGAGAGACAGAGACAGAATCTGACATAGGCTACAGGCTCTGAGCTGTCAGCATAAGACCAGCGCGGGGCTCACACTCACCACCTGTGAGAACATGAACTGAGCCCAAGTTGGACGATCGACCGACTGAACCACCCAGGCGTCCCTCTGTTACTTTGAACTCTTTATCAGGTAGAGTTTTTCCTTCAGTTTTAACTCTTTTAATGTAGTTTTATCTTGTTTCACTTAGAACGGTCACCAGAATCAGGCACTGTGGGCATGTCCCCTGTGTGGGCTGCGTTTCTGTTGTGCCTTCCTGTTGAGCATTAGCCACAACTGCTGCTGGCACTCTTATGGGCAGGGCTTATCTCCCATGTGGCTGGGCTCAGCCCTACTGCAGTCACTCTGCCTGTGCTTGCGGGTGGGGCCAGCCCTCAACCTGGCTGTGTGCAATGATTGGTCACGACTACTGCAGATGCACCGGTGAGGAGGGCCTGCCCCAGGCATGGCTAGGTGAGAGGCCTGGCAGTAGCTACTTTGGGCAACACGGGTGGTCGGGTTAGCTCCCCACCTCCCTAGGGCAGGCGTTGCTTTTGGAGGGGCATCAGTCCTGGCTGGGGCTGCCCATTGCGTCTTGTGGGGCAATAGTCACTTTGGAGAAATTCTGGTCTCAACTGAGGTTGCCTGCCAGGGGTGGCAGGGTGGGAACAAGGTGGGGTGGGGAGATTGTATGAGATGGGTTTGCAGGGGAATGCTGGGGTGGGGCAAACAGTGCTGCCAAGGGAGATGGAGAGTGTCAGAAGTGGCTTCTGCAGGCATCCGGGTATCTAGGTGAAAGGAGGCCACGTGTCAGCACTTCTGTTTCTGGAAAAATCTTCTATAGATCCTTGTCTCTCTGGCACATATCCTAAGATTGACAATAAATCTCATTCACACGTAACCCTGGTGCTTTTCAAGCTTCAATTCCTGTGCTGGGTCTCCTGCCGTTGCCGGCTCTTTAAAAGCAGGGACTTGATTTCTCATAGCCCTGTGCCCTCCTGGAGTTAAGCCCCACCGATTTTCAAAGTCAGGCACTGATTTCCAGAATCAGTGTGTGCCGCTTACCCGTCTGGGGTCTGGTCCCCTTGCTCCTCTGTGGTTGTGGTCTCCCTCCTACTTGTTAGCAGCCATACCTGTGGTCTGGTTCCCTTCCTGCCTGTCCCGATGTGGCCTTGTCTTTACGACTTCAGCTGTGGAGAACTTTTCCTGCCTGCCTTCAGGTCATCTTCAGAGCGAGTTACGATACCTGCAGGGGTCACCTCTGTGTGTGGGAAGCGGTACATTCCAGATCCTTCTACTCTGCCGTCTTTTCTCTCTCCTCAATTTCTTATTCTCCTTTCTTTAGTGTAAAGAAGAGTTAGCATGCTTTTTTTCACTTGACTGTATATCCTAGAATGCGTTCCACCTCCGTAGGGAGGTCTTCCTCGGTCCTTTTGACAGCAGCAACGGATCCATTTTGTTGCTGAACCGTAGTGCAAACCTCTCCCTTTGGCCATTTACGTAGTTTAAAGTATGTTGCACTCATAAATAATACCGCGCTGACTAAACGTGTACATTTTTTGGAATTGATGGGTATGTACCTCCAGTGCCAATTCCTACGAGAGTTGTTGGATCAGAGCATAAATGTATATGTAGTTTTATTAGATATCTCCTGATTTCCCTCCACAGAGGTTACGCCATTTTGCTGTCCCTCTAGAAGTGTTTGAGAGCACCTGTTTCCCCACACCTCACCAATATATGTATTATCAAGGTTTGGAATGATTAATTAGCATTGTTCTTATTATCAGTGAAGTGAAATACCTTTTCGCCTATTTAAGAGCCTTTTTTATATCTTTTTATGATTTTTCTATTCATACCTTTTGCATATTTTCTATTCAGTTTGGGTCCTTTATTCCTCTATTTTAAAACAATTCGTTTATTCATATTGATCCTTGAGTTGTGACATATGTGGAAAATGTTTTCTTTTGATGTCATTTACGCTTTTGCTCTGCTTTTGGTCTGATTTTCCTATGCAACGCATTTTATACTTATGTATTTAAATATATCAGTCTTTTTTTTTTTTTATGGCATCCACATTTTGAGTCTTTATTAGAAAGTCTTTGTCTATGCCCAGATTATCTAGGAATTCACCCGTGTTGTCTTCTACCATGGTATAATTTTCTTTTGTTAAAGCGGATCTCATGTTTAAAAAATATTTCTATTGGGGCGTCTGGGTGGCGCAGTCGGTTAAGCGTCCGACTTCAGCCAGGTCACGATCTCGCGGTCCATGAGTTCGAGCCCCGCGTCAGGCTCTGGGCTGATGGCTCAGAGCCTGGAGCCTGTTTCCGATTCTGTGTCTCCCTCTCTCTCTGCCCCTCCCCCGTTCATGCTCTGTCTCTCTCTGTCCCAAAAATAAATAAACGTTGAAAAAAAAAATTAAAAAAAAAAAATTTCTACTAAGGTACAATTTATATATAACGAACTGCTCAGTTCTTCAGTGTATTATTCTCTCAGCTCAGATGAATGAAATCAAGGCATAGAACACGTCCATCACCCTCTTTTCAAAAATGTCAGACTTGCTTCGTGATCTGAAGTCTCTCCCTACCTATGCCTATTTTTGCCCTCTCCCCTTTCTGGGCATTCCCCCCAATAAAGCTCTTGTATGTTTAATTTTGTTTCCGTGTTTTGGAGGACTAAAATGGACATAGGTGGTAACAGAAGTGGAATGTGGAAACAGGTGCCTGGGGACCTATGGGGGGACTTTGCATTTCTCTTCCCTCAGCAATGGGTTCTGCAGGGCTAAAGGTCCTGTTCCCACTGGGGATGTGCTCTTGCCAGGACACAAAGCTGATCACCTGCCTCTGTCCCTGGGACACTTTGAGCTGCTCACATCCTAGAACATCCTTCTCCTAGTGAGAAGCGGAGCCCTCATCTTAGCAGGAATATTGACTCCAGTCATCAGAAGATCTCAGAGCTGCTTTCACAAAATAGGGGCAGGGAGGAATATGTGTGGAAACTTTTTTTTTTTTAATGTTTATTTTTGAGAGAGAGGAGGGGGGGGGGGGCAGGCGCAGGCGGAGAGAAAGGGAGACACAGAATCTGAAGGAGGCTCCAAGCTCTGAGCTGTCATCACACTGCCCGATGTGGGGCTCGACTTCATGAACTCACAAGCCATGAGATCATGACCTGAGCTGAAGTTGGATGCTTAACTGACGACAGACTCACTCTTCGTGCCCCCTATGGGATTTGTCTAATAGGCAGCTTTGACTTGGGGACTTGTTACCATGCTGGTCAGAAGTTTGTGGACTGGTGCTCTTCCTACATAACCCTTCCTTCCCTCTTCCTGTTGACAAGTGTTGGACCTAAATTGCTGTCTGAAAGCACCTGCTGACTTCTGGTCACTCTCCCTTTATCCCTCATAGGTGCTTTCCCCAGTCATCACCTTGCATGCTCAACCCTGAGCCTGCAGCTCAGAGGACCTGACCTGGCACTTTGAGGTCACTGGAATTGACCACCTGATTCTCCTCTGTATTTAAAATTGCCCCTCCCATAGGGCCTGGAGGCAATGTCATTTTTTACTCTTTCATTCCTAAGCATAACTATCCCTGTCTCCAACTTCCATGAGGATAATTAGCCTTCCTCCCCAGGCTCCTCAGTGATTCAGACAGACACCTGACCAATCCCTAACACCAGATGGGTCAGCACCCCAGAGTAAATACAGTGCGAGCTCATACCGAGGCCCCAAATGAAGAAACCACGTTGCACCATTCGTGGAGAGCTTTGCCCAGAGGGCTCAGTTACTGAGCAGAAGGCTCATGCTCTCTTAGGGAAATTGCAAAAAAGCTCAGAGAAGCTATTTCCTAGAAATCAGGGTTCCTACATTATTCTTTCAGGAATCTGTGCAATTATGCCAAGTTAGGGGCCTACCCCAGGCCGATATACTTTTAATTACAAATATACAAAGGGCTTATATTCTTGAAGAGTATTGTATATATACAATACTATATACATATACACACACGCACATACTTATATACACACTCATATACCTATAAACACATATATGTAATTGTTACACATGTAATTCATGTATGTATAATTTACATAATTGCATAGAAAATACCCCATATACAACATAGAATGACTGCTTTATAGAAATTTTACAAACATCCCCTTTCTTTTGTTCTCTTCATATCCTAACAGAAGAATATCAGACACTTTACAAGGGCGATAATATGGTCTGACTACTCAATCTGCAACCAGAAGGATAAAATTTATCTTCTTTCAACACTCCGCCCAGACACATTCTCAGAATATATAGAGAAGGCACTGGACTTAAAACGTAGTCACATTTTTGTGTTACAAATTTGAAAGCTTTGGCTTTCAAATTTGCAAGACTCCAGGCATTACTCTAACCAAATTATGCCCCTTTTGGAAAGCAGGGAACAGAGAGAAGGAACTAAAGCTGCTTTGCATAATACAGCTAGCTATTGGCCATATTGTGAGAGGGAGGTAACTTGGAAAGTGTGAGACAATTGGGAGACACATTCTCTTTCTCCTTTGAGATTTACACTATATTGTCTCAACTATCATTTCTCTGTGTTCTGTGCTGAACTGTTGACGGAAGAGCGCGGGGTGTCTGAAAATTACAACTGCAGAGTCTATCCCTGAAGGATTAGGGGTGAAAATGGGTATCCCCCGAATATGCTGCCAAACCACATGCTCCAGCATTTCCACCTCATGCTCTCCGAGGTATGATTCCGGATCAGACTGTGGAAAGTGTGCCCCAAGTACAGGGCAGGGGGTTCTGGAGTCAGATCAATCCCTACTAGTAGAAGGCCTTGGTATTATGGATGGAAGGCAGAGGGGATAGGAGGTGAGTAGGAGATCTAAATTAGGAGTTGGGGGCGGGAGCCTTCATAAGGAGTTTAATTTCCTGGGCACATAGTTTTAATTATACCCCTTCTACACTGAATTCCTTTGGGTTTCTTCCAAATCCTTCCGTATAGTCTGATCTACCTGGAGGATATTGTGGGGTGGTTTCTTGGCGGACAACGAGGTCAAACTTCCCCTGGTGCCTGAGGAGAGGGAAGTGGAGCTGTAGGCAGTGGCTGGGGGTGGGGTTGGGGGTGGGGGTAAGGAGGGATGCCCCCCAGGACAGTCAGGGACAGGGCTGAAGAACTACTCACAGGAGAGTTAGCAGATAGAAACTCTGGCTTCCTGATATTTACCAGGAAACAAGAGAACCGAGTCTGGAGGCTGTCAGTAGTGGTCTGCACAGGGTGAGGAACACCGGTAGGAGACTGTGAGCCAAAGAACGGAGCTGTTGACTATAGTACTCTGCACGATTGTCCTGTGACACTGAGCAGGTCTGCCTGTGCCATGTTTTGCTGTGGGACAAAAAGAGGCCCAGAATGTTACAATATTCTGAGATTGCTTTATAAGAACTGCCTCCCTGGAAGGAAGGAGAGAACTCCTCCGACGGTTGGGCGGTCCCACAGACAGAGTGTCTTAGCACATCAAAACATAGAACTTCTTTTCTTAATGATTATGACCTTAGATCCCTTCAGAGTGTCCCCTGGTTTCAGCAGAGGAGAAAGATAACACTGAGATAAAGCAAACAGATGCTATGCTACCCCATAAGGAAAAGGTGGCCCCTGTAATTCTAAGTCAGCAAACTTGCAAAGGGCTCTTTGAAAAAGCAATTAACATGTCTTTGAAAAAGCTTACACTGTTAGCCAAGTAAGTCACTAGGGATCTATTTTATTTCTAGCCGTTTATCTCTTTCTCTAACCACTCACTACTCTTATCTACTCAAACTGCTATATTATTTTAGAGGGGCCAATTTCTTCCTCTCAAGTAGCAATCTCTTTCTATAGCTCCTAGATGAGTGTTAAGTGTGAGTAGCAGGGACTCTATGAAGAATTGTCTGTATTAATTTGAGGATATTTATGAAAAAATAATAGAATGCATATGATCTAGTATTAAGCCACAGATTAAAAGCAGAAACATGTCGCCACCTTTACCTATCTGGCAGCTGTCAATAACTATTTGTGGTACTGAATTAAGAAATGGTCAAAATTTTAAGTAAAAAGAAGCTGATAGTGTAAAATTTACTTCGGGCAGTGTTAACAATTCTTTATTTTTTATTTGACCAATATGAATGAAACGCACAGCGGAATCAAGGGGCTGGGCCTCTTCTTGTAGGAGTAGTTGAAATAGATGGGGGTCAACAGTTCTTTTCACATAAGAGGTATTAGCTGTCAGCACAGAGCCCAACAAGGGGCTCGAACTCACAGACCATGAGGTCATGACCTGAGCCAAAGTCAGACGCGTAACAACTAAGCCACCCAGGTGCCCCTAATTATTGTAGTTTTAAAAATCCTATTTTATCGGGGAGCCAGGGTGACTCAGTTGGTTAAGCATCCAACTTTTGATTTCAATTTAGGTCATGATCCCAGAGTCATGGAATTGAGTCCCTGGGTGTGGAGCCTGCTTAAGATTCTCTCTCTCCCCCTCTCTCTCTGCCCATCTTACATACTCGTGCTTTCGTGCTCCCACTCTCAAAAAAAAAAAGTCATGGGGCGCTTGGGTGGCTCAGTCAGTTGAGTGCCTAACTTTAGCTCAAGGTCATCATCTCACAGTTTGTGAGTTTCAGCCCTGAATTGGGCTCAGAGCCTGGAGCCTGCTTCAGATTCTGTGTCTCTTCTCTCTCTCTCTCTGTTCCTCCCCTGCTTGTGTTCTCTCTCTGTCTCTCTCAAAAATAAATAAATAAACTTAAAACAATAAAAAGAATCATATTTCATCAATTCTGTTTTTAAGTGGCAGAGCCTGATGTGGGGCTCGAACTCATGGACTGTGAGATCATGACCTCAGCCATCTGAAACTGAGTCAGATGCTTAACCTACTGAGCCACCCGCCGTTCCCATATATTTCATCAGTTTTAAGATACATGTTTTTTCCCAGTTTAAGACCTCTTAGCATCAACAGTATTCATTGATCCCTGTTGACCTCCTACAACCTGCTGTAGCTGGCATGTACAGGACATGCAGGTAAACCTGGGCATCACTATTCACATTGTCTCTTCAACAGAGTTAGGTACGTTGTTGGAAAGATACATAGCGAGTTTAGTAAATTTACCATTGTAACCACTTTTAACTGTACAGTTCAGTGGCATTAGGTGCATTTGTATTGTTGTATAACCCTCACCACCATCCATCTCCAGGACTTTTTCATCATGCCAAAGTGAAATGCTCTCCATTAAGCACTAATCCCGTTTTCATCTCCTTCCCACCCTGGTAAGCACTGTCCACCTCCTTTCTGAATTTTGACTCATCTAGGTAACTCATCTAAGTGGCTTCATACAGTATTGGTCCTTTTGTGACTGGCTTATTTCACTTAGCATAATGTCTTAAGATTAATCCATGTTATAGCATTTGTCACAAGTTCCTCCCTTTCTAAGGCTGAATGAAATTCCATTATATGTATATATCACATTTTGTTTATCCATTCATCCCCTGGTGATTTACAATGCTTCTTAAAAAGCAGCTTGCCTGAGATATGATTGACATACAGTAAACTCAGCACGTTTCAAGTATACTCTTTCTCCTCCTCTGCACACACACGTACATCCATAAAGCCATCACCACTGTATGGCATTACAAAAAGGTACAAGGGCATAGATTACATATTAGAGAAGCAAATGTTCATTGTTGGAGGAATGACCAAAATCTGATATTTTCTTGCCAGGCACCAGCAAAATATTTTGTTTATTTTTTTTTATAGAATCTTTTTTTTTTTACTGTTTATTTTTAAGAGTGAGCATGAGTAGGGGAGGGGCAGAGAGGGAGGGTACAGACGAGCTGTAGTGGGCTCCATGCTGAGAGCAGCGAGCTCAGTGCGGGGCTCCAACTCATGACCTGTGAGATCATGACCTGAGCCGAAGTCAGATGCTCAACCGACTGAGCCACCCAGGTGCCCCGTGTGAGAGATTAGATAGAGGATTAGCTATAAGGCCATAACAACTTGTTGCAGACACTTTCCTAGGCTGAGCACTGCACCCAAAAGCAAGAAGAATTGCCCAATTCTTCAGAACAAGTTTCAAAGCAATGACTTGTGTGACTGATTCGTGCATCATTATTGAGCCATCATTAAGGAGTTGATCAGTCATCTTTTAGGAGCTTCCTATGGATTTTGAACAGAAGTTGCTCAATTTCCAGAGACCAGTGATTGAGTTGGGCCCCAAACTAAAACTACAAATGTAGTCACCTACGAAATGCTACCTAAACCCTGCAGTTCTTCAACAGCCTCAAAAATTATACTGTCACTGTTAAAGGTTCCAGGGAAGGCAAGACGCTGAGCCACTGGCATTTGAGCCTGAGTAAGTGTGAAGGAGCTCTTTAAGCAAAAACATTCTAAATGACCAGAAAGCTCTGTGTCTGGCTTTCACGGCAGCCTTTGTTCTTCCTCGGCGGGTCATCAAATAACAAGAGATCCTATGACCAACAGTATCTTCGATTCAAAGAAATGTGGTAATTAGGAAAAGACATGAAAAGTAGCTTCAAGCGTCTAAGTGAGACATTTCTGGTGGTCATCTCCTTCTTGTGATGCATGGGTCTCCTTAGCCCTCAGTCTCAGGAGAACACAGGCAGAGCCAATGCGGGATGATGGGATTGCACCTGGTCTAAAGGTCCACCTGTTCCACCACACCTACATAGTCCTATTTACATAGTACTACTAGTCCAAGCTGATATATCTAAATACATTTTTTTAAATGTTTACTTTTGAGAGGGGGAGAGAGACAGGGTGTGAGTGGGGGAGGGGCAGAGAGAGAGAGGAAGACACAGAATCTGAAGCAGGCTCCAGGCTCTGAGCTGTCAGCACAGAGCTCAATACGGGGGCTTAAACACCAACAGTGAGACCATGACCTAAGCAGAAGTCGTCCACTTAACCCGACTGAGCCGCTCAGGCGCCCCATACATTTAAATAAATTTAAATGATCACTTCAGACCTGACTTGAATTTCCCATGGTCTTAATCCGTTCCTTTTCATGGGGCTTTTTTGCCTGCCTTGTCTAGGCAGAGGAAAACGGTGGTTCACCAGAAATCATCAGGGAGCTTGTGACAGAGGCTTCCATGTTTATTTTGCACAGGTACAAATAAGCATTGCCTGAGAACTGGATTTGGCATATTGTGTGAAGTAAGAGGAGTAAAGTTAAACAACCGGCTCTTCATACCTTTCAGCTACTGAATAAAAGAGCTCAGTCTCTCTCACACACCAGTGTATGCTTAACTGCCTCCCTTCTCATTGCCGGGTTTTATGCATAGCGCTCGAGAAAGGTGGAAGGTGTGTAGTTCTATTGAACCCTTCTCCATTCTGTGACAACTGTGCCATAGAGAGTGCGAAGTAGCAAACTGCCTGCAGAAAAGTGGTCTTGATAAGATCAGTTCAGCGAAGAAAAAGAAAATACGTGATTGAACTTACCAGATTCTACTTTTTGAAAATAATCCACACTGCGTTTTATTGATTGAGCCTCTATGACTGTGAAGACGTTGGGCCTTGTTAATATTCAAAACTCCCAGGAAATAGTTGGTTTGCTTTTTTATCCTTTCCCACCCTCTCCTCCCCTACCCCGCCACTCTGGAGACCAGGAAACTAAGCCTCAGAGGAGTTAAGCAACTTGTCCAGGATCTCACAGCTGTGAAGTGGGGACTGGGTGGTGATTGATGGTTGTTTTAGTGCCATAAAGTAGACATATAACATTATATTAGTTTCAGGTGTACAGCATGATGATTGAAACTTGCATACATTGTGAAATTGTCACCAGAACAAGCCTAGCAAACTCCTGTCACCTCATATAGTTACAATTCATTTCCCCAGAACTTTTAAGGACTCCCCTCTTAGCAGCTTTCAAATCTACAGTACAATATTATTAACTCCAGTCGCCAGGCTGTATATTACATCCCTGTGACTTATAACGGGAAGTTTGTACCTGTTGACCACCCTCACCCCTTTCTCCCACCCCATACCTCTTGCCTGTGGCAACCACCAATCCATTCTTTGTACTCAAGAGTTAGTTGTTTTTTTGTTTATTCAAATTCCACATATAAGTGAGATCATACAGTGTTTGTTTTTCTCTGACTTATTTCGCTTAATATAATGCCCTCAGGTTCCATCTGTGTTTTTACAAATAGCAAGCTTTCCTTTTTTATGGCTGAATGATCTTACGTTGTAGATAGATAGTAGGCGTTTTTCTTTTTTCTTTTTAAAATTGAAGTGTAATTGACATACAATGTTATGTTTCAGATGTAGGACACAGTGATTTGGCAATTCTATATATTACACAGTGCTCACCCTAAGCGCAGTTACCACCTGTCACTATACAAAGTTACTACAATATTGGGGCGCCTGGGTGGCTCGGTCGTTAAGCGTCCGACTTCAGCCCGGGTCACGATCTTGCGGTCCTTGAGTTCGAGCCTCACGTCGGGCTCTGGGCTGATGGCTCAGAGCCTGGACCCTGCTGCCGATTCTGTGTCTCCCTCTCTCTCTGCCCCTCCCTCGTTCATGCTCTCTCTCTCTCTCAAAAATAAATAAACGTTAAAAAAACTTAAAACACAGTTACTACAATATTATTAACTGTATTCCCCATGCTGTGCTTTATATCCCTGTGACTGACTTAATTTTATAACTGGACATTTATACCTCTTAATCCCTTTCACCTATTTTGCCATTCCCACAACCCTCTGGAAACCACTAGTTTATTCACTACGCTTAGGAAACTGTTTCTGGGCGCGCGCGCATGTGTGTGTGTGTGTGTGTGTTATAGGTTCCACATATAAGTGCAATCGTATGGTATTTGTCTTTTTTGTGTGTCTGATTTATTTCACTTAGCATAATACCTTCTAGTCCATCCATGTTGTCACAAATGGCAAGATCTCATTCTTTTTACGGTTGAGTAATATTCCATTGTGTGTATAGATACTATATCTTACTTATTCATTCATCTATTGATGGACGTTTAGGTTGCTTCCATATATCAGCTATTTTAATTAGTGCTGCAGTAAACATAGGGATATATATACATATATATCTTTTTGAATTAGCGTTTACGTTTTCTTTGGGTAAATTCCCAGCAGTGGAATTATTGGATCATATGGCATTTTCATTTTTGTTTTGTTTTGTTTTTTTAATTTTTTTTCCAACGTTTTTTTATTTATTTTTGGGACAGAGAGAGACAGAGCATGAACGGGGGAGGGGCAGAGAGAGAGGGAGACACAGAATCCGAAACAGGCTCCAGGCTCTGAGCCATCAGCCCAGAGCCCGACGCGGGGCTCGAACTCACGGACCGCGAGATCGTGACCTGGCTGAAGTCGGACGCTTAACCGACTGCGCCACCCAGGAGCCCCTGTTTTGTTTTTTTAAGGAACCTCGATACTGTCTCCCAGTGGCTACATCAATTTACATTCCCACCAACATAGCATGAAGATTTCCCTTTCACTGCATCCTTGTTAACTCTTATTTTTTCTGGTCTTTCTTTTTATTATTATTTTCGGGAGAGAGCATGTACATGAGCTGGTGAGAGGCAAAGGGGGAGAGACAGAATCTGAGGTGGGTTTCACGCTCAGTGCAGAGTCTGACCTGGAGCTTGATTCCATGACTGTGGGATCATGACCTGAGCCAAAGAGTCGGACACTCAACCAGCTGAGCCACCCAGATGTCCCTCTTGTCTTTTTGGTATTAGCCATTCTGACATGTGTGGGGTGATATCTCATTGTGGTTTTGATTAACATTTTCCGTTGATTAAAGATGTTGAGCATCTTTTCATGTGTCGGCCATCTCTATGTCTTCTATAGAAAAATGTCTATTCAGGACCTCAGCCTCTTTTTTAATCAGATTGTTTTTTCATGTTGAATTGTAGCACTTGTTTACATGTTTTGGATATTAACCCTTGTTAGATGTATCATTTGCAAATAGCTTCTCCCATTCAGCAGATTGTCTTTTCATTTTGTTGATGGTTTCTTTCATTGTGCAAAAGCTTTTTATTTTGGTATAGTTGTAGTAGTTTCTTTTGCTTTAGTTTCCCTTGCCTGAGGTGACATATCTAGAAAAACGTTGCTAGGCCTATGTCCAAGAGATCACTGCCTTTGTGTTTTCTGAGGAGTTTCATGATTTCAAGTCGCACATTTAGGTCTTGATTCCACCTTCTGTTTGTGTATAGTGTAAGAAAACGGTCCAGTCTTATTCTTTTCTAATTGTCCAATTTTCCCAGCACCATTTTTTGAAGCGACTATCTTTTCCCCAGTGTATATTCTTGCCTCTCTTGTCATAGATTAATTGACCATATAAGTGTGGGTTTATTTCTGGGCACTGTCTTCTGTTCCATTGATCTATGTGTCTGGTTTTGTGCTAGTACTACACTGTTTTGATGACTGTAGCTTTGTAGTATACCTTGAAATCTGGGATTGTGGTACTTCAAGCTTTGTTTTTCTTTCTCAAGCTTACTTTGGCTTTCATGGTTCTATACAACTTTAGGATTATTTATTCTAGTTCTGTTAAAAATACTACTGGTATTTTGATAGGAATTGCATTAAATATATAGATTGCTTTGGCTAGTATGTACATTATAACAATATCAATTCTTTAAGTCCATGAGCATGGTATATCTTTCCATTTATTTGTGTTGTTTTCAATTTCTTTCATCAGTGTCTTAATTTTTTTTAAATATTTTTAACGTTTTTTATTTATTAATGAGAGACAGAGACACAGAGTGTGAGCAGGGGAGGGGCAGAGAGAGGGCGACACACAGAATCCGAAGCAGGCTCCAGGCTTTGAGCTGTCAGCACAGAGCCTGACGCAGGGCTCGAACATACCAACCGTGAGATCATGACCCGAGCCGAAGTCGGTCGCTTAACCAACTGAGCCACCCAGGCACCCCAGTGTCTTACAGTTTTAAGAACAGAGTTCTTTCACCTCCCTGGCTAAATTTATTTCTAGGTATTTTATTATTTTTCATCCAATTATAAATGGGATTATTTTTTATTTTTTAAAAGTTTGAGCGAGAGAGTGTATGCGCAATTGGGGGGGGGGGTGCAGAGAGAAAGGCAGAGAGAGAATACCAAGCAGGCTTCTACCTGTCAGCATGGAGCCTAATGCAGGGTTCAGTCTCGCAAACCATGAGATCAGGACCTGAGCTGAAACCAGGAGTTGGACGCTTAACCAACTAAGCAACCCAGGCATCTCTATAAATGGGATTATTTTTAAAATTTGTCTCTCTGCTACTTTGTTACTAGTGTGTGGAAATGGAACCACACTATATATTAACCCTGAAACTTTGCTAAATTCATTTGTTCTAATAGTTTTTTGATGGAAACTTTAGGATTTTCTATATATACTATCATGTCATCTGCAAATAGAGAGTATTGCATCCTTACCAATTTAGATGCCTTTCTTGTTTTCTTGCTTAATTGCTCTGGCCAGGACTTTGAATACTATGTTGAATACAAGTGATAAGAGTGTAAATCCTTATCTTGTTCCTGATGTCAGAGGAAAACTTTTAGCTTTTCACTATTGAATATGTTAGCTGTGGGTTTGTCATATATGGCTTTAATTATGTTGCACTACATTCCTCTAAACCCACTTTGTTGGGAATTCTTTTTTTGAATGTATATCTCATTTGGTTTATTCATCTCTTTTGGGGGGGCTCTTTTTTATTTTATTTTTTATTTTTTAAAATGTACATCCAAATTAGTTAGCATACAGTGCAACAATGATTTCAGGAGTGGATTCCCTAGTGCCCCTTATCCATTTAGCCCATTCCCCCTCCAAGTAGCCCTCAGTTTGTTTTCCATATTTATGAGTCTCTTCTGTTTTGTCACCCTCCCTGGTTTTATATGATGTTTGTTTCCCTTCCCCTTATGTTCATCTGGTTTGTCTCTTAAAGTCCTCATATGAGTGAAGGCATATGATTTTTGTCTTTATCTGACTAATTTCACTTAGCATAATACCCTCCAGTTCCATCCACGTAGTTACAAATGGCAAGATTTCATTGTTTTGATTGCCAAGTAGTAGTCCATTGTATGTATGTATATGTATATATATACACACACACACACACACACACACATCACATCACATCTTCTTTATCCATTCATCCATTGTTGAACATTTGGGCTCTTTCCATATTTTGGCTATTGTTGATAGTGCTGCTATAAACATGGGGATGCATGTGTCCCTTCAAAACAGCACACCTATATCCCGTGGATAAATGCCTGGTAGTGCAATTGCTGAGTCATAGAGTAGTTCTATTGTTAGTTTTTTGAGGAACCTCCATACTGTTTTCCAGAGTGGCTGCACCGGCTTGCATTCCCACCGACAGTGCAAAAGAGATCCTCTTTCTCCGCATCCTCGCCAACATCTGTTGTTGCCTGAGTTGTTAATGTTAGCCATTCTGACAGGTGTCAGGTGGTATCTCATTGTGGTTTTGATTTGTATTTCCCTGATGATGAGTGATGTTGAGCATTTTTTCACGTGTCAGTTGGCCATCTGGATGTCTTCTTTGGAGAAGTGTCTATTCATGTCTTTTCTTCACTGGATTATTTGTTTTTTTGGGTGTTGAGTTTGATAAGTTCTCTGTAGATTTTGGATATTAACCCTTTATCTAATATGTCATTTGCAAATATCTTCTCCCATTCTGTCGGTTCCCTTTTAGTTTTGCTGATTGTTTCCTTCACTGTGCAGAAACTTTTTATTTTGATAAGGTCCCAGTAGTTCATTTTTGCTTTTATTTCCCTTGCCTCCAGAGGTGTTGAGTAAGTAGTTGCTGTGGCCAAGATCAAAGAGGTTTTTGCCTGCTTTCTCCTCGAGGATTTTGATGGCTTCCTGTCTTACATTGAGGTCTTTCATCCATGTTGGGAATTTTTATCAGAAAAGTTGAATTTTATCAAATACTTTTTTGGTATTTATTGAGATGATCTATGATATTTATCCTTCATTTTGTTATTTGGTGTATCAAAGTGATTGATTTGCAGATACTGAATCATTTTTGTATCCCTGGAACTTGATCGTGTAATGTGATTCTCTTAAAGTATTGTTGAATTTTGTTTGCTAATATTTTGTTGAGGATTTTTGCATCTGTGTTCATCATGGATATTGGCCTGTAACTTTTTCTTGTAATGTCCTTGTCTCATTTTAATGTCACAGTAATGCTGGACTCATAAATGAATTTGGAAGTGTTTCCTGCTCTTCTAACTTTGGGATAGTGTGAGGAAAAAAAGTATTCTTTAAATGCTGAGTAGAATTCATCAGGGAAACCATCTAGTCCCGGACTTTTGTTTCTTGGGAAGCTTTTGATCACTGATTCAGTCTCCTCACTAGTAATTGGTCTGTTCAGATTTTCTATTTCTTCCTAATTCAGTTTTACTGGGTTTATTTTTCTTGGAATTTATTCATTCCTTCTGGGTTGTTTAAATTTGTTCATGTATAATTGTTCATAGTACTTATCAGATATTAGCTGAATTTGTTTACCAATATTTGCTTGCCAAATAGCTTGCCTCACAACTGCACGAAGATAACCAGTAATTTAAAGTATATATTGTTTCCAGTTTGTTCCATTTTATCCATTCTATTCCACCCACATTATTGGCTACAAATACAAGTCACAATCATAGATACTGGAGATACATAATGAGTAAGATACAGTCTTTATTTGCAAGAAGGTGGCAGGCCAAATGAGCAAGGTTGTGGGGTATAAGTTCAGAGATTAAATGACTATCTAGACCACATTGTGACAGGTGCTAAAAGAGGTTGAAGTTTTAAATTGGACAATCGTGGTTTTAAGCCTTCTCCTTATAAAACAAAAAGAAAAATTAATAGACACAAATATCAGGTCTCAGCCTAGATATTACCTCTTTCAGGGGCCTTCTCTGACCCACATATTTGCAACCAAAGAACCTATCAAAGCACCTTACACAAATCTAATACCTGCTTGTATTCTCCATTTGTCTGTTAAATTCCTTGAGGTAAAGGCCTACATTCGGCTCACCAAGAATATCCTTGCATCCACCACAGGTTGAATGAACGATAAATGTCAGCTTTGTGAGGATATCATTTTAAATATATAGCACCTGGGGGCACCTGGGTGGCTCAGTCAGTTGGGCGTCTGACTTCGGCTCAGGTCATGATCTCGTGGTCCGTGAGTTTGAGCCCTGCATCAGGCTCTGGGCCGACAGCTCAGAGCCTGGAGCCTGTTTCGGATTCTGTGTCTCCCTCTCTCTCTGACCCTCCCCTGCTCATGATCTGTCTCTCTCTGTCTCAAAAACAAATAAATGTTAAAAAAAAATTTTTAAAAGAATGAATTTAAAAATATAGCACCTGTTTCCCTTGAATATCTTTCCTCCCCACAGAACTTATTACTTTAAATTTAGATTTTTAAATGTTTGGAAGTAGCAAAACTCATTTTTAAAATGAAAAACCTATTAAAAATGTCACAGGGGTGCCTGGGTGGCTCGCTCAATTAAGTGTCTGACTTCGGCTCAGGTCACAATCTCACGGTTCGTGAGTTCAAGCCCCATAACAGGCTTTCTGCTGTCAGCACAGAGCCCGCTTCGGATCCTCAGTTCCCACACCCCACCCCACCTCCCCCCCCCCCCCCGCCCGTCCTCTGCCCCTCCCCCACTGGTTCTTTTTTTTTCCTCTCCCTCTCTCACAAAGTAAATAATAAAATTAAAAAAAAAAAACTTGCAGCTTAAAAAAAAAACATGTTCTGACGACACGCTGTAGATGATCATAATTTGTTTTCTGACATTAGGAATATTTATTTTGGGGCCGGTAAATATTTATCTAGCATGACAGACGTAGTGGTTGGGTGCTTTTATGATACCTGCAGATGAGGGAGTTGAAAAAATGAGCTGCCCTCTGTCCTGGGAGTAGTGAATGGTGCTTTCCGAGGCAGTATCTTTGAATCAAGAAAACCTGGGAGTTAAGTCTGAAGGAGCCTGATGGCTGAGTGAAGGTGACTGGATTCTATTCTCTAAGCCCATGCAGAGGGAAGTTCCTGGGGATTTGTTTTTAGCAGGGAGTTGCATGGGGCAGAGTTGTGCTTCAGGGAGAGGATCTGAAGGCAGGCGAAGCTGTACTGGGGGCAGCGGAATAAGAGGCTGTGGCTGCAGAGAGCCTGACTCAACGGTAAGAAAGGACAAGGATGGAGAGCTAATCAAGGAGGAATCCAAGGGCCTTGGCAATCCGCTGAAAGACAGTTTTGCTCACTGTTGTCTCTGTGCTCAGTGCCCAGCAATAATCAGTAATTGCTCCGGACGTGCTTTACTGAACGCGTCAATTCATGTAGGTGGGAAGGAAAGAGGAAGAGCCTGAGATGTAATTGAAAAGCCTGGTCTGGGTGCCTCAGGGGACAGTGGTGTTGGCAGAGGTTTGGAACTAGAGGGCTGGAGCAGGAACCGGAGGGAAGATGGTGTATTCGGAGGGGGGCGACTGGTGTGGCCGTGGGCCCCTCTCTCCTCCCTGTGCTGTCCTTCCTGTGACCTGTACGTCTGTCACTTCTGTCTGCTTCCCCAAGTTCTATCATAGCATCTTTTTTGTGTTTGGAGGGGTTTTTGTTTAAGAAATTTATGGGTCCTTTCATGCTCCCTGGAAAAATCCTATCATCTTTGGACAGAAACTACCTCGGGAGCTCAAGAAGACCAGATGCTCAGTAAATGGGGAGAGGCGTTCTGTTCAAGTGATTTTTTTTCTCATGTTCCTCAGGTTAAGGAGAAAACTTTAAAAAAATTCTTGGGTGAAATACTTGTAAAAAGAACTCTACCTTCCTTTGAAAGCAGATGGTTGGCGTTACTGGTAATATAAATTACTTAACACGTGTGAAGAAGAAAAAACAATGGGCAACATATTCTCGCGATGATGACAGAGTCCTCTGAGGGCATTCTTTAACAAGCCCATCCAGGGGTGACTGTCTAGGGCAGAGCTTCTCACCCTTTACACTGTTGATATTTGGGGCAGGATAATTTCTTATTTCGGAGTCTGTCCTGTGCCCTGTAGGGCCTCGACTCGCAAGATGCTAACCCTCACCCCCCACCCCCAGCTCCCAGAGTTGCTGAGTTGTGACCAAAAAAGGTCTCCACATAATACCAAATGTCCCCTGGAAGGCAAAACTCTCCTGGTTGAGAACCACTAATTTAGGAAAACGAGTATTTGTTTGGCTTCCCTATTTCCTATTAGTTAAGGTCTCAGACTCCGTGAATTTCCCTGGTAATTTCCAGGTCTTTTCTGTAGAGAGGCAAATAATTTCTGTTCACTAAATGATCCTAGGACCGCCTGGGTGGTTCAGTTGGTTAAGCGTCTGACTTTGGCTCAGGTCATGATCTCAGGGTTCGTGGGTTCAAGCCCCACCTCGGGCTTTGTGCTGACAGCTCAGAGCCTGCAGCCTGCTTCAGATTCTGTGTCTCCCTCTCTCTGTGCCTCCTCCACTCGTGCTCCATGTGTCTGTCTGTCTCTCTCAAAAATAAATAATAAAACATGAAAAAAATTAAAAAAGAGAGATCCCAAATGTTACGATTTTTGTATCACCTTGGATTATTGACCGGTTTTGTATCTAAACTAGAAAATTTATTCTAACATTGCTTTATAAATGTCTACAAATAGTTTCTCAAGATGCTCCTTGAGCCAGATGTACCTTCTTCCTTCTTCTCTGTCTTAGATTATCTAATTGAGTAAGATTTTGGGGCCTGTTCAGTGTACACTTGTGGAAAGTCATATTTTTAACTTTTGTGAAAGTTATTCAAAGTTTTCAAGTTTTGTGAAAGCGATCGACTTTTCCTTTCCTGGCTGGTGTGACCTGGGGTCACCATCGTGAACTTCAGGTCCGAAGGCTGCTAGTTTTCAGATTTGGTTTTCAAGTCTCCTCTGATCTATCTCTGTGATACTTTAAAATTTTTCCTGTCTCTGTCTATTTTCTCTTCTTATCCCCATTGTCACCGACATGGCTAGGCCCTTTTCATTTGCACATGGACTTCTCTTCCCAGAATCCTCCCAGCTGGCCCCTCACTTCTAGTCCTTTCCTCCTTCCTTCCTCCTTTGGGGAACTCTGCTGTCAGATAAGGATTCTTGAACCATCCAGGCATGCTGCTCCCAAGACAAAGAGGCCAGGCAGCAGGATCAGAGAAGTTCTGTGTTGAAAGAGCTGGTCTTCCAGATTCAGGGGTACAGGTTTAGGGTTCAGGCTTAGGGTTAGAGTTTCAACACAGTGAGGAAACTGAGGCCTAGAGAAGCCAAGTAGCTGTAAAGTCACACAGTGAGGGAGAGGAATATTCTGTTACAGAGGTTGGTAATCAGTTTGAATGTGCCCTGGACAGTCCCCGGAAGTTGACTTGATGCATAAACCCCGGATATCACCCTGTTCCCCATTTGTTTCCATTGCAAAGGACAGAGCAGAAAATGGTTCCATTAATGGGTATGGAGAATGGGGTGCCAATTAATCCAAGCTTTTCTGGCCTTCATCACCACCTTCTATGTATGTGTTTATTTGGGGATTAGTCCCCTGCCTGCTTTAACCCCACAAAGGCCTGCCTTCCTTATTCTGCCACTCATCTAACTGTATAGCAGGTTCTTCCTGATGCTTCCGCACTGGGCTCCGTTTGCCTGTCGCTGTGTGTTTCTGCTAGCCCTCTGGACTCGCCAGGTACTTCTGTCTCCCTTCACAAATACCAGCTTCTAACCTCTCCTGCTTTTTGGCTTTTTCACAGAACCAACACGTGAGTAAGTCCCTTAGTTAAAAAAATTTTTCCCACGAGTATAAGTGGATCAGGTTGGTTGTTAGACCCCCTCTATCTCTGCATGATGGCACAGATGACACGAATGTATGGCATTGTGGATGGGAGCTTGACCAGAGCTCATGAGAATACATGCTTCCCCCACGACCTGAAGGTAGGGTGTGCCCATGGACACTTTCATAAGCCACACGGTAAAAGGGAAGAGTATCCCCTGCTTTTCCAAAGTTTCTGTGAAGCCACTTTGCTTTTTTGAAAGACCTACGTTAGTAGAGTAGCAGCTTTTTTTTTTTTTTAATTAATTTTTTTTTAGCAAAAGTGAAACTCCCCTTTGGATTTAACGGATACTAACGTCAGTCTTTTGTGAAAGTGAAGTGAGTGTAGTCTGAGGAAAGCAGGGGATCCCTGCATCTTACTTAAATAGCACCTGAAGTGTATGGGTTCTGCCACTCAGAACATGGCCAAGATAACTGTGTGGTCCTAGCATAATCATTGCCTCCCCTACATCAAAATATGTCCCTGATAGCTCCAAAATTTAAATGTAAAAAGCCCCTAAAAATTATTAAACGCAAATGTGAGTGAATATTTGTATGACCCTGGAGTAGAAATGGGCTTTCTATTCCATTCATTACATGAATCTCCGAAGGCAAAAGGAAAAAATAGAGAAGTTTGACCGTATCAAATAATTGTGAGTTTCTGTGTATCGAGTGTTAAGCCTAGGAAAGAGCCCCATAAAACGTAGTCAAACAACGCACTGGGATGACATAGCCACAAAAACTGAATGAAGAGTACATAACTGATAAATTCAGAGCTATGTTTTTTTTTAAGTTTATTTACTTTTGGGAGAGAGAGAGAGTATGCAAGAGAGCAGGGGAGGTGCAGAGAGAGAATCCCAAGGAGGTTCTGAGCTGCCAGCCCAGGGTCCGATGCAGGGCTTGAACTCACAAACTGAGAGATCATGACCTGAGCCGAAATCACCAGTTGGACGCCTAAACCAACTACGCCACCCAGGTGCCCCTAAATTCAGAGCTCTTACAAATTAATAATAAGTAGTAAGTAGTGTAACATAAAAATGGACAGAAAAACATTAGTGGGAAAGAAATTGAAGAAGAAATGCAAATGGCCACAAATATATGAAAAGGGGCTCAAGTTTACTACTAATAAAAGAAATACAGATGAAAACCACAGTGGGATATCACTTTTCATCTATCAGTTGTGGAAAAGACAAAAACCAAAGATAATGCCAGGTGATGGCAACGGAGAAAAAAGTATTTTTGTGGTAAATGAAGAAAATCCTGTGGGTGGTGCCAATTAAATATTTATTTTTAAATGTTTATTTTGAGAGAGAGCACACACATGCACAGGAGGAGCAGAGAGAGAGAGAAAATCCCAAGCAGGCTCTTCACTGTCAGCTCAGAGCTCAACGTGAGATTCGATCTCATGAACTACGAGATCATGTCCTGAGCTGTAATCAAGAGTTGGACATTTAACCGACTGAGCCACCCAGGCACCCCAAGAGAGTAATATTTGTTTTGTTTCCCAAGATGATTCTAAAATAGCTTTTAAAAATTCTAAAAATCCATAATACATGTGAATTCTCGACAAATTGGAAAACTGATGAGACGAACAGATAAAGAAGGTGTGGTGTGTATACACAATGGAATATTACTCAGCCATAAAAATGAAATCTTGCCATTTGCAATGATGTAGATGGAGCTAGAGAGTATAATGTTAAGTGAAATGAGTCAGAGAAAGGCCATATGATTTCACTCATATGTGGAATTCAAGAAACAAAACAGATGAACATGGGAAAAGAAGCAAGCCAAGAAACAGGGTCATAACTATAGAGAATAATCTGATGGGTGTGGTGGGTGAAAGAGGTGTTTGGAATTAGGGAGTGCATGCGTTGTGGTAAGCACCAGGTATTGTATGGAATTACTGAATCACTGTATTATATATCTGAAACTAATATTACATGGTATGTTGACTAACTGGAATCTAGATGAAAACTTCGGGGGAGGGGGGCGGGGAACCAAAACTGATGAAACAAAAAAGAGAAACTGAAAACCAGAATACTGTGGTTAATGTTGGGTGCATTCTTTTCCAGACTTCTCACCTGAACTGTGTTTTTCATAAGAAACAAGAGATGCTGTGATAGTGTGGGGATGAGGGAGGCGGTGGTAGGATGGGAATTAGAGCTCCTGTATACTCTACAGCCTTCAGACTACCTTCTCTTGACTCCCCTGAAACATGTGACTTTTTCATACCTATGATTTGAAATGTCCCTCAATTAAGAAACAGCTTCTGTGTGGGTTAGGAATTTGTGAATGACGGCTCATATCAGACCTGAAAAAGGAGTAAAGAAGGTATCTCTCTCGCTTTTATTAATGAAACCTAGAAGTAGGCAGTCAGTCCAGAACTGGTGAAATGGCTCCATGGTATTCCTTTCACCTCATGGCTTCCCCTTTCAGTGTTGCCTCAGGATCCTAGATAGCTGCTGAAGCCCCAGCCATTAAATCTGCATTCATGAGTTCCCAAAGAAGGAAAGAAGGTCTTAGCCTCTCCTTTTTAAAAAGCTTTCCTGGAAGTCCCATTTCCTACTTCAAATGATATTTTTGTTTATGGTTTCCATATAGTTAAATCTGTTTTTTTCTTTTTTTATCATTTTCTATTCTTGATATAATACTAAAAAGAAATTCCCAACTTAGGTATCATACATTTCCTGGATCTTTTGGAACTGTTTTTTCTTTTTAGGTATAAATCTGAAATGTATGTTTATAGTGTTGGGGTTGTGATCTCCCTTTCTTTTCCCAAATGGCTGTTCTAAGGAGACATTTCCTTTAACCCATATTTGTTCATCCTATGGTCACTGCCACTAGCCAAGACCCTTCTCTAGACAATGCAGGAGGCAGCCACACAGATTCTCACTCTTTTTTTTTTTTTCCTTCTAGATTTCATTAAGACCCACACTTAATTGTTTGTGCCTGTACTTCTGACCATTCCCTTTTTTTGTTTCAACCTCTGGGCCTCTTTTAAAGCCAGCGTATATTCCTGCTTGTACTCCTACGTGGCATTACAATCTGTTTTCACATATTTCTCCCACACGAGACTATGAGCACCTTGAAAGTAGAGACTGTCTTAATCAACTTTGTAACTCTAGCATCTAAAACTTAGCCTCCTCCATCAACAACTGTTACGTGGGGTGAATGGATGAAGCACTGCCATGTCACTTACCATTTATTATTGGTTCCATTTAGGTTACTTCCTAATGACACAATGGAAGGCATCTTTTTGTTTTTTTAACGTTTGTTTATTTTGAGAGAGTGAGAGTGAGTGGGGGAGGGGCAGAGAGAGAGGGAGAGAATCCCAAGCAGGCTCCTCACTGTCAGCACAGAGCCCAACACAGCGCTCTATCCCATGATCCGTGAGATCATGACCTGAGTGGAAATCAAGAGTCAGGCACCCAACTGACCGAGCCACCCAGGCACCCTGGGAGGCACCTTAATCTCATTATTAACTTGCTTCCAACTCTCTTTTTTGGTAGGCTATTTCTGAGAAAGTTTCCTAAGCAAAATTAATCCCTTTTAAAAAAAAAAAACAAAAAACATTGTTTTTTTTTAACATTTATTCATTTTCGAGAGACAGAGTGTGAGTGGGGGAGGGGTAGAGAGAAAGGGAGACATAGAATCTGAAGCAGGCTCCAGGCTCTGAGCCGTCAGCATAGAGCCCGACTCGGGACCCAAACTCCTGGACTGCGAGATCATGACCTGATCTGAAGTTGGACTCTTTTTTTTTTTTTTTTTAATTTTTTTTTTCAACGTTTATTTATTTTTGAGACAGACAGAGACAGAGCATGAACGGGGGAGGGGCAGAGAGAGAGGGAGACACAGAATCGGAAACAGGCTCCAGGCTCTGAGCCATCAGCCCAGAGCCCGACGCGGGGCTCGAACTCACAGACCGCGAGATCGTGACCTGGCTGAAGTCGGACGCTTAACCGACTGCGCCACCCAGGCGCCCCTGAAGTTGGACTCTTAACCAGCTGAACGACTCAGGCATCCCAAAAGTAATCCCTTAAATGCAGTTTGGATTTCAGTTAGTTTCAGCTTGGTGGCATTACGTTTTGGGGCATAGCTGACTTCAGGGAGTCTCTACCTGTTAATTCCAAGAATTACAATTGATGCTCGAACAATACAGGGAGTTAGAGGTGCTATCTCTCCCCATCACCCAGTCAAAAATCCATGTAAAACTTCTGACTCCCCCAAAACTTAATAGCCTATTGTTGACCAGAAGCCTTACCAATAACATAAGTCAATTAACACACGTTTTATATGTTCGGTGTACTGGATTCTCATAATAAAGTAAGCTAGAGAAAAAAAATGTTATTGAGAAAATCATAAGGAGAAAATACAAATACTGTACTGTAAAAAAAAAAAAAAAAAACCACATATAAGTGCACCTGCTTAGTTCCAAACTTCCAAACTGTCTCGTTCGAGGGTCAGCTGCACCTGTAAACTCTAGTTCTAAGGCACTGGTACTAAGAGGACCTTCCCTGGGACACCGAAGCAGTTATTCATTCAGGAAACATTTATGGTGAACCTATCATCTTCAGGTTGTCATGCTAGCTGCTGAGGCAGAGCTGAGTCATTCGTGGTCCCTGCCCTCAGAAGCTCATGACACCACAGTGAGGGCCAGTGCATTTGGACAGGCTTATGAGGTGAGGGGATAGAAAACATGGCGGTGGCTGGCCTCTGGGTCTGTGGTACTGAGGAGCAGGTAGTCTGGCTTTGGTAGAAAGGGGGCTCCACTCAAAGTTGGGGGGCTGAAGGGGAGAGTAAGCAAATAAGGCCTCCTGTGCAATTCAGCAGATGATCTGCCTTGGGAATGTGAGCAGGAAGGAGCAAGCGGGATTGTATCTACTTGAGAAGATACCCTTCTTTCCTGCTTTGAGAATTTTCCTCTGCATTTAGTGAACAGATACATAGTGAATTCTATGGGGGAGGGGGGCGGTGTTCTTTTTTCTTTCTTGAATCTCTTTTCCCTTTTGCTCCAGTTCATGGGGAGTGTCCGCTGAGTGTGGGTTTCATGAAACAACCCTGAGTCGAGACAGAGTTGATTGTGTTGGGTCTTTTAACCACTTGTGTGTGGCCAGCTATCGTAGCCCCATCTTCCCCGAGATCCCACTGACCTAGAACATACAATAGAAGCTCGAAGAACCTCCACCCCCTCTTCCTCAGAACCTTTAGTTCCTTTCAAACCCCAGCTCCAGCCCATCCAGTAATACATTAACTGGCTTAATGCCTGTGTATCTGTTTTCACTTTCTGCCCCCTCTGAGTCATATTCTCTTCTCCTTTATTAGTCAGTGGGGTTGCCCTTGCTGTCTCTCTGCGGCTAGCATTTCTCTTCTGAGCAGCCTTAGAATTCTAACATCTACCATGCTGGGTGCTGAGAGAGAAAGCACATGACTTCCTGGAGCTCCCAGCCTAATGAGAAGACAAAGCAGATACTTCCCAGAGGTAAACATCACTATATAAAATAAGTAAAAGGGTGCTTTTGCCAATTTGTTAATCCAGCTTAAAATGGTTGGATTCCTGCTGCTTGGGGCCTCCTCTGACTTTATTTTCGGGGCTGGAGGGTCCCCAGAACGTCCCCTGAAGTTAATAATAAACTCCACTGGATTCTTCCAGATTCACTCTGGTGAGCCCAGCTTAGTTTCTCTGTTCCCTATTGGTAGAACTTCTAGACCTTCCCACAAACATATAAAGATTTATAATCTAAAATTCAGGGGATGCAAGCCAAGCTATTTGCCCAGTGGGGAAGCTAAAGTTAGGAGGAGAGGAGTAAAGGGTTGAGGGCGGGAAGAGTTTGCTGCTTCAGGAACAATAAAATAGGTATGGTTATTGTGGGAACTCAGACCTGTGTTGGACGATTTTATACTTAGTGTCTGGTTTCATGTTGCTTTTAATTTTTGATAGCTGAGGGAGTGGCTTCATCATTTTCAGGGTTAAATACCTGGCTGTACTCTTGAACTCTAGGATACATTTGGCTCCAGGCCCATCTGGCTCTGCCTTTACGTCTCAGAAGGGGTAAAAGAAACCTTAATGAAGGGCCTTGTCCTCCAGGTCCGGGTTCCTGCCTTGTGAACTGCCTGGTTCCCAGGCACCGGGTGCCCGGGCCCTTCCCCTCCCCCATGCTCTACCCTCTCTTCATGACCCGCACAGACTTAAAGTATGGGACCCGCCACCATCCCGAGTGCCTGAGAGATCTCTGCAGGTTGCCTGGCTCACGATTGTCCCGTACCTCCAGCCATCCTGTCCCTCATCTGCACTTTCCCGGTATCAGCTATAGCTCATTCCTCATCTCTGTGGTGCCAATACTGACCATGTCCAACTGAGTCTCTTCCAGGGCACAAAGGGACAATTTCAGGTCTTTCCCCTGGACTACCCATCTGGCCACATGACTACATCAACACTCCAGAGTTCAAGAATGCTATTTGTACCCTTCTTGAGCTATTCCTTGTGTAAAACAGGCCTTTGTGGGCTGGACCCGGAGCCTGCATAACCTTCATCAAGGGGCTGCATATGCCAGCTTCTAAGTCAAGTTTTAAATACGTGTTACCTTGTTTAATCCTCACCACCATCCTATAAAATAGGTATTGGTGTTAGTCCCCCTTATACAAAGGAAGCCACTAACGGGGCGCCTGGGTGGCTCAGTTGGTTGAGCGTCCAACTCCAGCTCAGACCATGGTCTCACACTCTTGTGAGTTTGAGCCCCATGTCGGGCTCTGTGCTGACAGCTCAGACCCTGGAGCCTGCTTCAGATTCCGTGTCTCCCTCTCTCTGTGCCCCTCCCTCACTCACACTCTGTCTTTCTCTCAAAAAATAAAACATTAAATTAAAAAAAAAAAAACTAAATAAACTCGCTAAAGCGTAGAGGAATTACAGAATTTGCCCATGACTGCACAGCTAGAAAGTGGCGGAGCCAGGGTTCAGACCTAGCTCGGACTTGGCAAAACCCAGGTGTGTCTGCGGCTACCACGTATTTCGTATTACTAATGTGTAAATTATCTCAACAAACTGTATCTCCAGTTTGTCAATGTCATACTAGCATATACTTAGCAAATGAGAGTGGATCCCTATTTTGATTACCTTAAAAATCAAATATTCAGAATGTTTTCTTTTATTGAAAGAAATCTATATCTGTGGTATAACTTTTATAGGAAAGAAGGCAGGACCTTGAGCAGGCCATCCAAGAAAAGATCTGAATAAAGAAATAGTAGGGTGGGGCACCTGGGTGGCTTGGTCAGCTGAGCGTCTGACTCTTGATTTCAGCTCAGGTCATGATCTCAAAGTTCATGAGTTTGAGGCCTGCAGGGGACTCTGCACTGACAGCGTGGAGCTGCTTGGGATTCATTCTCATTCTCCCTCCCTCCCTCCCTCCCTGTCTCAAAAAAATAAATAAATAAATAAATAAATAACAACAACAAAAAGAAATAGAGATGTTTGTAGAGATGTTTGTAGATACCAGAACAAGTGTTTATCATTTAATCGTTTGCCTCAGAAATGTTACAGCTCAAAACAGAGCCACACAGACTCTGAATGATGGAAGCTGACAGAAGACAGAGCCAGTGGAGTGGGGCCATAAAAATGGGAGCACAGATGACCCTATACGGTCTTTTGCTATTGGCCTGTCTCCATCTATAGTCAGAAACAGGCAGAAGATGTCCCCCAAAAGAAAAGACCTAAGTTCCCTAGGCTGTACTGGGGGCTATGTAAACACTTCTTGGAGGAAGAAGGCAACTCTGACAGATCTTGCTTATTATGTTGTTGTTTTCAGATGAAGCCCATTTTTGGCATTGGCTAGGATTTCTGCTTTGCCTCTTCTGTCCCCTATTAAGCTCAGCCGACAGGGGGCGCCAGAGGGAGCCAATGAGGCCGGAGGCGGGATTTCCTGATTGCTTCCGGTCTACTTCCTGCTTCTGTGAGCATCACCATGTCAACGCCTGTTTACTACTGGGCAGGGGCAGTCTCTTTATGTAACTGCACTGAATGCAGTTACAGTAATGGTGGACAAATACCTCAGCCGCCTCAGGAGAGGTTGAAATCTCAGCCTGGGGGCCTCTTCCGAGGTCAGAGACCCCAGCGCCTGCTGAGCGGGTGGTGCTCTTCCCATCTCAGAGGTCTGAGTTTTAGCTTGTTGGCACCTTTCTTCCCAAATTTTAAATGAAAAAATTCCCAAATCTTCATTCCTCCAGCCTAGGAGTAGTAGCTACTTCCAGCAATTGCCACTGCCTAATTTAGGGTGGCCTGACACCCCTCCCTGTCCCCTACAGTTCTCTACTTTATATCTAGTTAAGTTCTTTATATTAAATTGGCTCTTTCAAGTATTTGGCTAGGCATGCTGCTTTTGTAGGGTGGGGGGTGTGGGGAGGGAAGGGGACGTTGGGTACAGGAGAGAAACCGTGGCAATGCCTGCAGCTTCGAAGAAGGTGGTTTGCATGCTATATTACCCAAACCAGCCAGGGGGGCTCTCACTGAAGTCCAACCACCCATAGCGTTTCCATTCCTTAGACTGCCAAGACGCTAGAGTCAGACATGAGTGAGTAAGGTCTACAGTCTGAAACCCTGTGGGTGTCTCTACAACTCACAGATTATTTATAATGGGATGACAGGCAAAAGGATTTTTTTTTTTTTTTTGAGCAGTTTCTATTTGAAGAACGAACTTTTTTTTTTTTTATAGAACTATTTTTAAAGAAAAAAAAAGTATTTTATTGTTTTACTCTTGTAATGTTCATGGAACGAAAGAGAAGTGATATTTGGATTCCAGGCCAAAATAAGGCAGGGGCCTACCGGTGTTTCTATGGTTCCTTGCTAAATGGGGTGGGGGTGGGTGGGGAGCTTTCAGGTTCTTGTGCCAGCGTTGACAGGTTTCTATGAATGGTTTTGTGACAGGAGAGCATGGTTACAAACTGGACTATTCTGGTTGAAATACCTGCTTGCCTTCTCAGATATTGCCAGCATTTTTTTTTTTCCTGCCTTGTTCACCTCCTTGAATGCCTAGTGTTTGAGAATATACTCCTGAATGATATATGTGAGCTAGCTCTCCCATCTGAGAGCAGGAAGCTGGAAGGTGACTGATAGAGCTACCTGCTGCTCTCTACTTTGCAGAGACCGAGGAGGAGCCTGAGACTGTTCCTGGACATCCTGTGAATATCAGAAAATATCTTGTGGAGGCATTAAAAGAAGGGGATATGGTGTTCACATTTGCTTCCATGGATTCCAACCAATCTTCCTTGGAAACAAACACATCTTGACAAGTGATCTTTCCTAAGCAAGGACAAAGGTATTAAAAAGGTGAGAATTTTCTTCATGTTTCATTTTTTTCTTCCTCTTAGATTGCCATGAAAGTTATGACCAGGCAGGACACAATCTTATGCTTACAAAGAGGACACAACAAGGGAAAACAGTCATTGTTGAGAGGGTTTGTCACATTTTGTTTCTCTCCTTTTAGAGTTTTTTTCCCCTAGATCATCTGGTTTTCTTTGATGGTACTCAGTACCCTATACTGTATTATTTAAAAGATGGTTGTGGTTTGGAGGAAGAAGCATTAAGGCTTGTGGACAATAACAAAACAAAATGAACAAACAAACAAACTGGGGGAAAGGCGAGTGGGTAAGAGTCACATATTTGCTTCTTAAAGCATATGTGATATTTGGCAAGTTATTTAGCTTTTATCTTCCTATTTAAAAAAGAGGCCTAATACTACTACAGCTCAGGTATGTTGTGAAGATGACCTGGGACAATGTAAAAAAAATATTTGTGGCCCACAGAAAGCACTCGTTAAATATTGTATATGCGTAGCTTTGTGTGCATATGTATTTTAAATTTGGATAGACTGTACAAAAAATTGGATATGATCCAACAAATGCGTTGTAATCACTCATGTGATCTCCAATTTTTTGTACTTGTTTAAGAACATTTTTTTTTTATTTTTTTTAAATATTTTTTTTTTTTTTTAAAGTTTATTTATTTTTGGGACAGAGAGAGACAGAGCATGAACGGGGGAGGGGCAGAGAGAGAGGGAGACACAGAATCGGAGACAGGCTCCAGGCTCTGAGCCATCAGCCCAGAGCCCGACGCGGGGCTCGAACTCACGAACCGCGAGATCGTGACCTGGCTGAAGTTGGACGCTTAACCGACTGCGCCACCCAGGCGCCCCTAAGAACATTTTTTAAAAAGGGGGTGGCTAGATACCAAATCTAACCAATGAATTGTATGTAGTAAAAGTATCCTAATATGTAAATTGCCAAACAAGACCAAGAAGTGTACTTTTACAAGGATTGAAATCTTTGGATTTCTAGAACAGACACTGAGAGTCTGAATTTCAGGGATTGTCTCTCTACACTGATGAGAAATTCTAGGCCCCAGATAAGAGCCCCATTTAGCAACAGGGTGGTCAAGGGTGGGGGAAGACTGAGGAATGAAGGGCGGGTGCAGATTTCCTCTTACTAATTAAACCTCAACGTCAACAGGTGCTCAGTTCTGCTTCCCGTTCTTTTTCTCTTGGGGGGGAGGTGGAGCCAGCCTGATCCCAGCACACATGGCCAGTTAGTCCAGTCAGGCTCTAGGCCCCCACCAACAGGCCAGGTGTAAGAGATTCCTAGGCCGGTCTTTACTGAGGTTATTTGTCTAGTAAAGGAATGTATTTTTGCCATCACTTTGGAGTTGCACTTTTGATGTTCCTGTGAATACATTCAGGGTTAGTGTGTAATTGAAGGCATTTTGTTCTGTCCAAGGATTCCATCCTCCTCCTCCGTCCTTGTGCCCAAACTCGACTGGTTTCTCATTCCATGAGGATGATTTGGTGGAAGAAGATACAGTGGCAGCAGCGTTACCTGTGGGCCCTGGGCTGCTATATGCTGCTGGCCATTGTTGCTCTGAGGCTTTGTCTCAGATTGAAATGTGACTTTGATGCCCTGGATCTGAAGTCCAGAGATTTTCAGAGCCGGCACTGTAGAGACATCTTGTACAAGTCCCTGAAACTGCCAGCAAAGAGATCCATCAGCTGTTCTCGGATCATCCAAGGGGACCAGCAGGCAGTGATTGAGGCTGTGCTGGACAACCTGGAGATCAAGAACAAGCGGAAGCCTTTCACAGACACTGACTACCTTAACATGACCAGAGACTGTGAGCACTTTAAGGCTGAAAGGAAGTTCCTACGGTTCCCTCTGAGCCAAGAAGAGTTAGACTTCCCTATTGCCTACTCAATGGTGGTCCATGAGAAAATAGAAAACTTTGAAAGATTGCTCCGAGCTGTGTATGCCCCTCAGAACATATACTGCATCCACGTGGATGAGAAATCCCCAGAAACTTTCAAAGAGGCAGTCAAGGCAATTATTTCATGCTTCCCAAATGTCTTCATGGCCAGTAAGTTGGTTCGGGTGGTTTATGCCTCCTGGTCCAGGGTGCAGGCTGACCTGAACTGTATGGAAGACTTGCTCCAGAGCCCAGTGCCATGGAAATACTTACTAAATACCTGTGGGACAGACTTTCCTATAAAGACCAATGCCGAGATGGTCCTGGCCCTCAAGATGTTGAATGGGAAGAACAGTATGGAGTCAGAAATACCTACTGAGTACAAAAAGACTCGCTGGAAATATCACTATGAGACAAAAGACACGTTGTACGTAACCAACAAGATCAAGGATCCTCCCCCTGATAACATACCTATGTTCACAGGGAATGCCTATATTGTAGCTTCCCGAGACTTTGTCCGACATGTCTTAGAGAACCCCAAGTCCCGACAACTGATTGAATGGGTAAAAGACACCTATAGCCCCGATGAGCATCTCTGGGCCACGCTTCAGCGTGCACCATGGATGCCTGGCTCTATTCCCTACCACTCCAAGTATCACGTCTCAGATATGGCAGCCATTGCCAGGCTGGTCAAGTGGCAGGGCCATGAGGGAAACATCAGTATGGGGGCACCTTATGCACCTTGCTCTGGAATCCACCAGAGGTCTATCTGTATTTACGGGACTGGAGACCTGCATTGGATTCTTCAAAACCATCACCTCTTGGCCAACAAGTTTGATCCAAAGGTGGATGACAATGTTCTTCAGTGTTTAGAAGAGTACTTACGTCATAAGGCCATCTATGGGACTGAACTCTGAGATAAACTATAAGAGGATTGCTACCTGTGGGGCAAGAACATGTGGATACATACTTCAGATGGGCTGGGACAATGTGGGGTGGGAGACCAGGGCTCTGCAATCCGTGGCATCCCCAAGTTAGGGGGCTGCTGTCGGAGTGTGGGTAAGTAGATCTGCCTTGCAACTTGCTGTCCTGGGTGAACACTCCTGGTGAGCATTCACCCACCCCACTCCTAAGAGCTCTCCCACTGACTTTGTCACAGAGTCAAAATAAGAAGCAGTTATTTGGGAGAGTAAGGGAGGGAAGTGTGGCAGGGGACCCTGGATTTCAGTTGAGTGCTTGCTGTCTGCTTTTCTACTCTATGCTGGTTCTAATAAATTCTAGGCTTGGTAGTGGGGGCGGGGTGGGACTTTAATGAAAAGAGGGCCTTTTGTACTATTAACTTAAAAATAAATAGCTCTTTATTTAAAGCCCTACCTCTACTTTCGTCTAATAAGCCAGAAAAAAAAAGATACAAGTGTGAGACTTTTTCTCATAACTATTTGTGACATTTAAAATCCCTGGTGGCTGGCAAGAGAATCTCCATTATTCCAAAGTTGATCATGGCCGAGTGTGTAAATAGCAGATTCAAAAGAATGTACAGGAACAGAGTGGATTCTTTGATTATTCAAAGCCCTCCTCATTTTGTTTACATTGCCAGATTCATGACTTCTCTGTAAGGGAAAAAGGGCGATCTGACCAGTGTGGTCACTCATATACTTACGGGACAATTACAGCACTAATTTTGCCAGCTTCACAGCCAAAGCTTAATGTTCCATAGCAAAGACAGCGTTTTAGGTAAGGCCCTCATATAATTTCTTGGCCAAACTGGAACACATTTTAGTGGGGGAGGGGTTGAGAGGGGCACCTGCTTGGCTCAGTCAGTTAAGCATCTGACTCTTGATCTCAGCTCAGGTCTTGATCTCAGGGTGGCGAGTTCAAGCCCTGTGTTAGGCTCCACGCTGCAAGTGAAAAAAAAATCGTGTTGGGAAACCAGAATGAACTAGGACTGTCTAGCTAAATCAGGAAATCTGGGTATTCCAAGTTTAGGCCTCTTTAGTCAAAACTGTTAGTTAGGTATGTGAATGGAAGGGTCACTATTTGTGGCTCTGTGGTTTATACATTTCCTTATAGGAAAACAATTGTGTGTGTATTCTCCCACACCTGCAGTAAATGTTACCCAATGAAAGATTCCTTTCTGAAGCTCCAGAGAGAGGTGACAGGCAATTGGAAGGCAACTGGCTATTAGTCATAATCTTCTGTGATGGGAAAGGGATATTATATAAAAAGATAGGCTTGTCTTATACACAGAGCAACTGGTCTTCTGTGTACAATATGCTCTGGAAAAGGGATTTAGACACCAACTGGTGTAATGTCAATGATCCGATTAATGCGTGATGTCACTACTGTGTTTCTTCTTGGTTACGATTCGCTTAATCAAGTTTTCTCTCACAGTCAAACTTCCCTGCAACCCATGTACTCTGACATAGTTATCATTGTGTCTAACACAGTGAATTTTCTATTGGTAAGTTGTTATTTCTTGTAAGGGCCTACTCCTCTAGTGATGGGCATTGCCACCCCTCCTTACCTGTACTGTGATACTGAGTCCTCCTCAGCCTTGCTCTCAGCCCCACCACAGAGGTGACTGATGAATAGTTATGTACTTGGCAGATGAGCCCTGTGACGTCTGTTCCCAGCAGTGGTGACCATGGACCTCTCCACCTGCTACCCTTTGGGACTGTCCTTGTTCCTCCTCTGAGGGGCCTTGAAGGGGGGACCTGCTGCTGTGGGAAGTGGGCAGAAAATCTCCCATGTGTGCATGGGTTCTGAGAAAAGAACTCAGGTCTTTGGCCTCATAGTCAACTTCCTCTGTAAGTTTTCAGGTGAAATAAATTGAAAAAGTTTAATATAAATTAAAAAGATAAAAGTGTGAACTTGTCATTTTGGGGGAAATAAGTTGTTGGACTTTTCCAAGCCCTGAAATTTTCTCTAGAAATATATTTAGGTGAATAGGAAGTGCTCTTTATTTAGTAACATGCGGTCTTCATATCAGAAGGGTCAAAATTTGCCCTCATTTATTGAGTGTATTTTAGAAATCATATGATTAAACTAACATATCTGTTGGTTTTTTCCTTCCTTCTGAGTCATATCTGTTTCTTTAACCTTTCTTGGGACAAGAAAAATCATAAGTGAGTTGTGCAACAATGTTTGTATTACCTCTCAAGGTTTGAATATTTCCTCTTTTTGATTTGGTAAGCATTGTTTAATCACTATATTTTTATTGCACGCTCTGCCTATTGTAATCTTTGCTCTTGATTGAGGGAAAATTTAAGAAAGGAAGAAAAGGCAGTTGGTAACATTGTTTGGGAATAGCTGACCTGATTTGTTCAGGGGAGAGCAAGTATTTGCATTAAAAATGAAAAGGACAATTGAATGCATTGCCTTCAGTAAGTACCTTCATTAAACTGAAGATCCGTTCTTCTTTCTTCCATTTAGTCAGTCATTTATTACAAAGATAGTTAAGATGTGGTTCCCATCTCTTTGAAGCTTGAGTGTGTGACAGGGACTGACATAACTCCTATGTTCGTTCCGCAAATAGTAACTAAACTCTTACTATTTACTAGGCATTGTTCTTGACACCGGGGATATAGCAGTCAACAAGACAGAAATCCTCATGCTCCTGTTGTTACATACTAGCAGGAAACCGACAGCAGACAGATAAGTAATACATATGTGTATCGGAAGGAGATGGCGCTAGAGAGAAATTAAAGGAAGTGATAGAGACTGTAGGAGAGTGGGGTGGAGAGGGAGAGTGCTTAACATTGGTAAATACTGTGGTCAGGGAGGCCCTTAATGAAAAAGTGACATTTGAGTCCAGGTCTGAAGAAGATGAAGGGATGATCCGTGAGGATAAATGGGGGAAGAGCATTCTAGGCCAAGAGGAAAGAGTTGCAAGGCCTTGAAGCAGAAGCTCATCTTCCATGTTTGAGGAGCAGCAAGGAGGCTAGTGTCAATGGAGCAGAGGAAAGGTGGGGACAAAGAAGAGGTAACAGTACAAGGGGGAAGGGGTATGCTGTGAATGCCCTTGTAACCGGTCACACGGAAATTGTCTTTGCGTGAAATAGGTAGGACGTGGAAGGTTTTGAGCAGAGGACTGACTTGATCTGGTCAATGTTTCAATGCTGCACCAAGACCAGACTGGTTGGGAGGGAGGGGAAGCAGGAAAGCCAGTTAGGAGGTTCTGGCAATAATCCTGGCACTAGCAATAGTGGCTGAGGCCAGGGTTACAGAAGTAGAAATGGTGAGAGTGGTCCGATTCTAGAAATGCTTTCGCGGTTCTGTTTGAGGACCTGCTGACAGACTGAGTTTGTTTAGGAGAGAAATGGTGGAGTCAAGAATGTCTCCGAGGGTTTTGTCCTGGTGAGGAGTCAGAAGGATAGAGTTTCCGTTAACCAAGATGGGAAACCTGTGAAAGAGTGGGTTTTTAGGGGCAGATCCGGAGTTTGATGTTGCACATAGAAAATTGGAGATGCCTGTTAGACATCTAGGTAGAAACGCTGGGAGACAGATGTGTCAGGAGCCTGAGTTCGGGAGAGAGGTCTGGGCTGGAGACATTTCGTTGGTGTTCCTCCACTTACGCAGTGTGTACATGATGCTGCATATGAGCCCCAGAGGAGAAAACATGGATGGACACTAAGCCCCTGGATGAACTCTGGGGATCTCCCAAATGAGAGGCCAGAGATGTCAAGAGGAACCATATAAGAAAGTTGGAAAGGAGCAGCTAGTAGTGTGGTAGAGGGCAACATGGGTGCTCAGTATTCTGGAAGCCTGAAGGAGAAAGTGATCTGGGAAAGAGGGAGTTGACGATTAAGCCTCAAAACGGCGGAAAATCACGGAAGACGGCGATGAAGAAGTGGCCACCGGGCTGAACAATGTGGAGGTGACCTGGATGAGAAGATCTGTGTTTGTGGAGTGTGGAGGTGAGAACATGACTGGAGTGGTTCAAAGAGGGTATTAGAACAAATTGGCATTCAGTGCATACAATCATTTGAGTTTTGCTCTAGCCCAAGAGAAGGGGAAAAAAACTACAGCAACCGAAGGTTGAGAAGGTTGTCTTAGACAGTAGAAAAGTGATAGTATGTCTGTAGGTTGATGGGAAAAATCTAGTCGAGAGAAAAGGTGTGGGAATGAGATGGGAGACCTGCCAGAGTGGCATTCTTAGCAAGAGAGGGGGTAATTCTGTAGGGCACAGGAGGCAAAGCCTATCTTTGATGGAACACCCACAGTAACAGGAGCGAAGGCCAGTGAAGGGGCTCAGATGCACGTGGACAGTTCCATGAAGCAGTGGGAGCTTGTAGAGTTCGGTTTCTCTCTTCTTTCATTAACATTGCACCTGAGGTATAATACACACACAGGAAAGTATGTGTTTCTAGGATCCAGGTCAGGAAACAGAACATTACCAGCAATCCAGAATGCCCCTCTATCCCTTTACAGTTACCACCGAAGCTACTGTAAAGAAAACTATGGTCCTAACACCATAGGTGATTTTGCCTGATTTTTACCTTTCTTGTAAGTACTATATTCTCTTTTGCTTATGACTCCTTCAACTTGCTATTATGAGTTTTATCTGTGTTGCTTTGTAATACTCTATTATATAACTATATCATAGTTTATCCATTCTCTTGTTGATGAATATTTGGGTGGTTTCCAGCATTTCTCTGAGTTATGCTCCTGTGAACCTTCTGGAACCTGTTTTATAGAAAGCACATATACATTGGGTACACGTCTAGGGGAGAAACTCGAGCAGCCATGAGCAAGGTGTGAGAGTTTCATCTGCTTCCTTGTGACTTTGGGCATACCTTGTTTTATTGAGTTTCACTGAATTGTGCTTCTCTTTTTCACACCTGGAAGGTTTGTGGCAATCCTATGTTGAGGGAGTCTTTGGGTGCCATTTTTCCAATAGGATTTGTTCACTGTGTCCTTGTCATGTTTTGGTAATTCTTGAGGTGCTTCAAACTTTTTCATTATTATTGTATTTGTTATGGTGATGAGTGGTTTCTCGAGATGGAATCGACTGGTGAAGATGCTGCGAAGATTGTTGAAATGACAACAAAGTGTTGAGTACATAAATTTAGTTGACAAAGCAGCAACCAGAGGATTGACTCCTTTTGGAAGAAGTTTTCTGGGTAAAATGCTATCCAACAGCATCACAGGCTACAGAGAAATTGTGAAAGGAAGAGTGAATGATGTGGCCAACTCCATTGTTGTCTTATTTTAAGAAACTGCCACAGACATCCTAGCAACCACCACCCTGGTCACGCAGCAGCCATCAACATCGAGGCAAGACCCTCCACCAGCCAAAACCTGACAACTTGCTGAAAGCCCAGATGATGGTTAGCATTTATTCTTAACGATAAAGTATTTTCAAATTAAGGTCTATGCTCTTTTTTTTTTTTTTTTTTTTTTTTTTTTTTTTTTTTTAAGGCATAATGCTATTGCACACACCATAGACCACAGTGTAGCATAATTGTAACTTTTATATGCACTGGGCAACCAAAAAATTAATTTGACTTGTTTTTTTGTGATAGCTGTTTCATTGCAGTGGTCTGGAGCCCGAGCCACAAAATGTCTGAGGAATGCCTGTATTTCTACTGTCATTTTAACCGTTCTGGTGAGTGGTAGTGGTACCAGGTTGTACAGTTTTAATTTGCATGTGTCGTAGCTTTTCGTATGTTTATTAGTCATTTAGATGTCTTGGAAGTTCTCTTACTACCTTTATTTAATTCAGTGAAATATCGAGCAAGATGACTTTATCAGATGAGGATGGAGGAGATTTTGGAGGTGTTTGGAAAGAGGAAAAGGTATAATTGTTTCAAATTGGAAACTGGAAAAGAAGCCAGACCAAGGGGAAAAAACTGCCAGGCAGCATTAAGGTTCCAGTGACATTAAGGAGGGTGAGTCTAAAAAGAAATCAGCTATTCATCCACGTTCAGCTGCTAGAGGACAGGCATACAGAGTAGGATTTACTCGGGTGTGTGATCTACCCAAGCAAGTATGAGAGGGGGCAAAGGAGCTTATGTTATGTGCGAGAGAGTGATCATAATGATGACCATGGAAGTGAATCTGAGTAAGGTGGAAGGGGAAGGGGGGATCCTGGAATAGGGAAAAGGGGCATAGTGGAGTGTCAAGTTCTTGATGTGTTGGGATTGCTTTGAAGTGAGGGATTTGTTCTATTTCAAGGAGTCTATTAAAGGTTTACAGAAACGGTAACATTTGAACTCTCTTAAATCTTTAATTATAAATTTCCCCTTCCTCCTTTTTGGTCTTTTTGGCAATTTGTTGAACAAGGTAGGTCTTTTCCCTCTACATTTTCCCTCACATTGTGGATTCTGCTTATAGGATGCTATCAGTTCTTTCATTTAACATATTTCTCTCCCCAATACTTCTTATAAACTGGTATTCGGATCTGGGGGAGCCTGATCCAGTTTTGAAATTTTGCCAAGAAAATGTCATGGTTGGTATTTTGTATTTCCTGTTGTATCCCAGCAGGAGGTACATAACATCGTTTTGTGTGTGTGTGTGTGTGTGTGTGTGTGTTTTTAAAATGATGGGACTGAACTGTGGGGTTTGGACGTTGTCAGCATGATTATAAATTCCCCATAACCTTTCGACCTAATCGTTTTAGCAGTCATTGATGATCGTTGATATTATTTCATAATGAACTGTAAAATGGAAACCTCTTAATTCTACAAATCGTTCACATTTTTATAAAGCACAAATTTTTCATAACTCTCTTATTCCAGTGAGGTACAGTTATTTCCCATTATCCGCTTTTAGAACACTGAACAGTTTAGCTAGCAGCAAATTTACATACATAGGGAAGGTGTTGGTATCATTTTGAACCTGTGGCTTAAAAACATACTTTATATGCTGTGATGCACTTCAATTATTTTGATGCTTGAAATGCTCCGTTTTTGGCTAGTGTATTATTTTCCTGTGGCTACTGTACCAAATTGTCACAAATTTGGTGGCTGTAAATAACAGAAATTTTATTGTTTCACAGTCCTGGAGGCCAGAAACCCAAAATCAGTTTCACTGGGTTAAAATCCAGGTGTTGGCAAGGCTGTGATCCCTGTGAAGGCTGTAGGGGTGAATGTGGTCCTTGCCTCTTCTACCTTCTGGTACCTGCCAGCCATCCTTGGCTTGTAGCCACGTTACTCCAACCTCAACCTCTGTGGTCATATGGCTTTCTCTTTTGTGTCTCAAATCTTCTTATGCATCCCTCTCATAAAAGAGATGTATAATTGCATTTAGGGCACACCCTGACTATCCCGTGTTCTCTCCATTTCAAAATCCTTAGTCACGTTTGCAAAATTTTTGCAGTATAAGGAAACACATCTTTCAAAGATTAGGACCTGATATCATTGGTGGCCATTATGCAGCCTGCTAAAGCTAGTGAGAGCCCTTTAAAGTTAGGCTTTAAAATCCCCAAAGCTCTGTGTCTTTTTGACTTGACTCCAGGAGTTTCTGATAACGGCCTTATTTTCTGAAACAAGAAGCCTTTCCGAGTTCTCTATATTTCTCATCCCTTACCTTTAATTAGCCATTCTCCAAGGAGGTGGGTTTTGTTGTTGTTGTTTTAAAAGTGTGAATGGTATTTATAAACTACAATTTGGGCATTAGGAATGCTCTTTGCTAGTGAGTTGTCCACTGAATCAAAGGATCCAGGAATCAAGCAGGGCTTGGGGAATAGGAAGAATGACTCTTCTCAATAATACATCTAATAACCCCACTCACAGAATTTTGGCTTCTGTACTTGAAACTTTGGGATCTGCTGGTTGAGTCCCAAGGGAGGAATGTGTCCATTAGGAAACCAGTGCTCTCCATGAACTGGAAAGTGTGACTTGCACTTGGGCATTTAGGGTGCTTGTGCCACTGAACCAAGGGGAAAAGTAAGGGGTTACTGTATTGACTGGGGTGCTTGGTCACAATTGTCAAGGGAAATATGGCTGTTGCTAAGCAGTGGAGGGCACTCTCTCGAGTGCTTCCGTAGTGCTTCTACGTTCAGCTGTTCAAAGTTAATAGAAGGCTACAGTAACTCACCGAAGGAAGAATCAATAAGGACATAGATACTTCAGGAATGAAGGGTAGGGTCTCCTCACTAGGTAAAAAACCCCAGCCAGCTAAGATGCTGACTGAGGGCAACAAGAAAATGATCTGGGCTGTGAAAACAAGGTGAGAGATAGCCATATGATTTATAACAATGAGGACAATGCCAGCTGTTGCTTTCCTACATATTTTCACTTGTTAATCACCTTCCCTCTCTCTTCTGTTAAATATAAACGCTTTGGTGGTGACTGATTTATAATTGAGACTCAAGATGATAAAATATCCTCCAGGGGGATTGTCTCAACTAAAATTCTCATCATCCAGATGTTCATAGTGACTGGTGGGATGTTTTGTCTTTCTTTGGGGGGAGAGATTAAGTGTACTTTGTACAAGAAAAGTTTGTTGTGTATAAATCTCAAAAGAGGCAAGAGGATGGGTGTACAGGCAGAGCAGTTAAAGGAGGGTGCTGGATATTGTCTGTTCCTTCAGCTCTCTCTATATATTTATGCTGAGAGAGAGAGAGAGAGAGAGAGAGAGAGAGAGAGAGAGAAAGAAAGAACACAAGCAGGGGAGGGGCAGAGAGGGAGATACAGAATCTGAAGCAGGCTCCAGGCTGAGATGTCAGCACAGGGCCTGATGCAGGGTTGGGGCTCACGAACCACGAGATCATGACCTGAGCCAAAGTTGGAAGCTTAACCAACTGAGCCACCTGGGTACCCCTCCTCCAGTTCCATATTAACTCTTCTATATTTTTTCCTCTTCACTGTTGTGGCAGGAGATCCACAAGCTACATTTCCCTAGACTCTGCAGCTGGATTTCTGTAAGTCTGACCTGTGAGAGGCACTACTGGGATACTGGGGGGAAGAACCCATCTTCCAGTGGTGTCACAAGCAACGGTACTGGCTGCAGTACTCCAGCTGCAAAAGCTGGAGTGCACCAGCACAGTGGCAGCTGTGGCTGATGAGAGTAGGCTCTTGGCTGCTTGGTTCCACAGTAGCAGCCTCAGCAATAGTGACTGTGGGTCTTAGGATTTTCCTTTTTGCTTCTTCCAGCCATAGGAATAGTAGCTGTTTCCTTAGTATTCTTTAGATACACTTATTCCTCCTTTGCTCCTCCAGCCCTTTGAAGACCTTTGTAACAAACTCCCTATATTACATTTCTTGTGTTTGAAACACTTTCTAAAAAAAATTTTAAAAATAACTTGTTTTTGAGAGAGGGAATGTGCATGAATGGGGGACGGTCAGAGAGAGAGGAAGACAGAGGCTCCGTGGTGACAGTAGAGAGCCCTACGTGGGGCTCAGATTCACAAACGGTAAGATCATGACCTGAGCCATAGTTGGACCCTTAACCGACTAAACCACTCAGGTGCCCCTAAATTTTTTCTAAAGTTTATTTTTATTTGAGAGAGATACAGAGAACAAGTCGGGGAGGGGCAGAGAGAGGGAGGGAGACATAAGAGCCGAAGCAGGCTCCATGCTATCACCGAAGAGCCCCACACAGGGCTTGAATTCCCAAACCATGAGATCATGACCTGAGCTGAAATCAAGAGTTGGACGCTCAACTGACTGAGCCACCCACACACCCTGTTTGAAATACTTCATGTGGTTTCTGTTTCACTGATTAGACACTGACTGATACACTTCCTCTATGACAGGTATTATCAGGGCCCCCAAGACAAGCTGAAGACATAGTTCTTTACCTCAGGGGTCCTACAGCTTGTCAAGACAAGAAGATAATTCAGTACTAAGTAGGGTGGTACAGGAATTCGGAGACATGGGAAATGGAAAGATGACGAAAAGCTTCTCAGATGTGGTGGGGCTCAACTAGAACAGACAGCTCTGGGGAAGGCAGGGAGAAGACACATAGCAGGTTTTCTCCTAAGCATTATTTTTTTAAAGGTTAAAAAAACCCAAAAACCTGTTGGCAAAATATACCTAACATTAAGTTGACCATCTTAGCTATTGTAAAGTGTACAATTCATTATGGTTCATGTTGTTTTGCAACCAATCTCCCAGAACTTTTTTCGTCTTGCAAAAAAAACTCTGTACCCGTTAAACAACTAAATCCTCCCAACCCCAACCCCTGGCAGCCACCATTCTATCTAAGTTTGACTGTTGTAGGTCCCTCATGTAAGTGGGTCCATAGGGTATAGGTGCTTATCTTTCACTTAGCATAATATCCTCAAACTTCATCCATGTTGTAGCATGTGTGAGACTTTTTTAAAGGCTGAATGATATTGCATTGTATGTGTAGGTAACATTTTATTCATTTGTTCATCAATAGACACTTGTGTTGCTTCAACCTTTTGACTCTTACGACTAATGCTGTTGTGAACACTGGTGTACAAATATTTCTTTCAGTCTCTGCTTTCATTTAGTTTTGGTATATACCCAGAAGTAGGAAGGCTGGATCATAGAGTAATTCTAGTTGAAAATTTTTGAGGGACTGCCATGTTTTCCATAGTAGCTGTACCATTTTATAGTCAGTTGTACACAAGGGCTGCAATTTCTCTACATCCTTACCAACACTTGTATTTTGTTAGTTTTGTTTTGATAGTAGCCATCGTAATGGGTGTGAGGTGGTCCTCAACACTTAAGGTTTTGTTTTGAGCTACATGGTTTTTAAGAAGTCTGTGGAGGGGCGCCTGGGTGGCGCAGTCGGTTAAGCGTCCGACTTCAGCCAGGTCACGATCTCGCGGTCCGTGAGTTCGAGCCCCGCGTCGGGCTCTGGGCTGATGGCTCAGAGCCTGGAGCCTGTTTCCGATTCTGTGTCTCCCTCTCTCTCTGCCCCTCCCCCGTTCATGCTCTGTCTCTCTCTGTCCCAAAAATAAATAAACGTTAAAAAAAAAAATTAAAAAAAAAAAAAAAAAAAGAAGTCTGTGGAATTTGTTATCTGTTTCTGTGGTAATAAGGTGTTTTTTACCCTATTTAAAGAATGTCTTTCGCTGTTTTTCGGCAGTTAGATTATGGAGTGCATCATTATCCTGTTTGGAGTTTATCAAACTTCTTCACTCTGTCAGTTTAGGGCTTTCCTCAAATCTGAAAAAAAAATTGGCCATTATTTGTTCATTTTTCTATGTGACAAAAAGAAAATGCTGTATTCTGGATAGATTTTATTGCTAGGTCTTCAATTTCACTGAACTTTTCTTTTGCAGTGTTTAATCTGTTAATTTATCCAATATTTCACTGCATATATATTTTTTATTTCTATCCCACTTTGGTTATTTAAAATATTTTTAATTTTTTTCATGTTTTTAATACTTGTACAAAAGTAGCTGTCTTAACATCCTTGTCTGCTGGCTTTCATCACTGCCATGTCTGGGTCTTTTCCTATAGACTACTCTTTTTTTTAGTTATGGGTCACATTCTTCTGCTTCTTAACATGTCTAGTAATTCTTTAATTAGATAGGTGCAGGACATTATGACTGTTACATCATTGAGGAACTGGATCTTGTTTACTTAACAGTGTCAGGCTTTGTTTTAGCAATTATTTGTGGATCAGTCTGATCCCTTTGAATCTTGTATTTAAAGCATCTTTGCTAGGGTGGGTCTAAGCTAAAGTGGCCTTCACTCCAGGGATATATTTTTTTAATATATTTTTTTAAGTTTTATTTATTTATTTTGAGAGACACAGAGACAGTGTGAGTGGGGGAGGGGCAGAGAGAGAGGAGAGAGAGAATCCCAAGCAGGCTCAGCACTGTCAGCTAAGAGCCTGATGCGGGGCTCGAACTCATGAAACCACAAGATCATGACCTGAGCTGAAACTGAGTTGGACGCTTAACCAGCTGAGCCACCCAGGTGCCCCGTACTCCAGGGATATTTTATGGTCACTACAAAAGGCATGATCCCCCTCTACTTAATACCCTGGGTGATTACTGAGGACTCTTCACCCTCTGTGGGCTCTGGGAATTGCTGTTTGCAACTAACCTCGTAACCTAAGTCACTTCTTGCTTGATCCTGTAGAGTGTCATTCTACCTATATTCAGCCAAGTACTCAGTGAAAACACTAGGAGACCACTGTATTGATTCCTTTCTGGAATTCTGCTTACTTCCAATTACCTCACTGTCCCTAAACTCTGATCTCTACTTTCCATCACCACACAGTTACACATGTATTTTCTCGTGGTAAGAACTTTTATGATTTTTCTCTTAGCAACTTTCAAATATGTAATACATATATGGTCACCATCTGGGACACTACATCCCTAGGACTTACTTATAACTGGAAGTTTGTACCTTTTGACCATCTTCAACCATTTTGTCCACCCAACCCTACTCCCTGCCCCTGGGAAACACTGATCTATTCTCTGTATCAATTTTTTTTTTTTTTTTTTAAGATTCCACATAAAAGTGAGATCATACAGAATGTGCTTTCTTTTTCACTTAGTATAACTCTCAAGATGTATCTATCCATCTTGTCACAAATGGCAGAATTTCCTTCTTTTTTATGCCTGAATAATATTCCATTGTGTATGTATTTATATATATCACATTGTCTTCATCTAATGACAGACACAGGTCATTTCAATGTCTCAGTTATTATAAATAATGCTGCAAGAACATAGGCATGCAGATATCTTTTCAAGATAGTGACTTTGTTTCCTTTGGAGAAATAGCCAGAAGTGGAATTGCTGGATCGTATGGTAGTTCTATTTTTAATGTTTTGAGGAATTTTCATATGGTTTTCCATAGTGGCTGTACCAATTTATATGATCACCAATGGTGCCCACGAGTTCTCCACATCCTAACACTTAATTCCTCTCTTGCTGATACCAGCCATTCTAACAGGTTTGAGGTATGGTATCTCATTGTGGTTTTGATTTGCATTTCCCTGATATTAGTGATATTGAGCTCCTTTTCATGTACCTGCTAGCATTTGTATGTCTTCTTTGGAAAAATATCTATTTGAAATCCTTATTTTTTTAATTAGACTGTTTTCTATTGAGTTGTAGGAGTTGGTAATGTATTTTGAGTGTTAACATCTTATCAGATATATGATTTGCAAATATTTTCTCCCATTCAATAGGTTGCCTTTTCATTTCATTGATGGTTTCCTTTGCTGTGCAGGTTTTTTTGGTTTGTACAGGGCTACTTGTTTGTTTTTGCTTTTGTTGCCTTTGAAGTTAGATCCAAAAAAAATCATGAAGACTGATGCCAAGGAGCTTACCACCTGTGTTCTTCTAGGAGTTTCATGGTTTCAGGTCTTACATTCAAGTCTTTAATCCATTTTGAGCCTTTTTTTTTTTTTTTTAAGATTTAAGTATTTCCTACACCCAATGTGGGACCTGAATTCATAACCCTGAGATCGAGAGTTGCACACTGTACCAACTGAGCCAGCCAGGCACCCCTGAGCTCATTTTCGTGTATGGTAGAAGATAGTGGTTGAGTTTCATTCTTTTGCTGAAGCTGTTCAGTTTTCTCAACACGAGTTATTAAAGAGACTGTCTTTTCCCCATGGGTATATTCTTGGCTCTTTGGTCATGAATTAGTTGGGACATATATGCGTGGGTTTATTTCTGGGCTCTCTGTTCCACTGATCCATGGGTCTCTTCCTATGCCAATACCATACTGTTTTGATTATTATAGCTTTGTTAATACCATTTGAAGTCAGGGAACATAATGCCTCTAGCTCTTCTTTCTCAAGATTGTTTTGGCTATTTGGGTGTTGGGTGGCACTTCATCTTGGAAAATAGAATGTATAAAAATCATAGGGAGAGAAACATAGAGCATGTGTGTCCACTCCCTTAACTTAGACAAAGGTTTGGTACTTACCCATGTACTTTACACTTCTAAAAGTGTAAAGAATAATCTCCAATCTCTGCCTAGGGGCAAAGGAACCAATTTTGAAGACAACTTCTCCTGGAACAGAACTTTAAGGGTTCACATAGTCTTTCTGCACAGTGCTCTTGAGCTAATCCTACTAAATTCTTTGCTGCATGTTGACACATTCCTATACCTATTATAAAGTGAAATGCCTTGCCCTAAACCTCGTGGAAAGTCTATCTACCTATGTACTAGGAAAATAAGGTTCTAGTATTACCACAGCAGTAAAAAAAAAAACAAAACAAAACTGGATGAGTTTTCACCAAATTAGAGGGCATTTTCAGAATGGATTGACAAAGTCTTTAAAATTTACTGGAGGGTCCTGAAAGTCTCCAGAAAAAAATGGCAATCATTGTATTAAGCAATTGAAACTGAGTTATGAGACAGCTATGTGGGTCCCATATGCCATGATATTAAGATAATGTGGACAGAGAAAACCATAGTAAAAAAATAAGCCCTAAATATATTTTAGGACAAATGCCACACATTACAGACATTAAGATAAAAACCCAAGAACTCTTTTAAGAAATTTTCTAACATATATCCAAATAGTGAGGTGAGTATCATGAATCCCATTTACCTAAACTTAATTTTGTTTTATTAGGGTCTCTCCTCCTCTTCTCCCAGCCCCTGATCACTTCCCTCCTTAGTTTTTGCAGTGCCAGGCATCATAGAGTTTCATTTGAAAATATTTTAGTAGCAGGCATGGATTATGATTTACTGCGTTCTCACCTGGACAGCTCCATGTATTGTGCTCTCACATGTGTAGTTGTAAGGACTTAAAGCAATGCTATGAAGGACCGCTTGTATTTTCATTTAGTTTTACAGCTTTGGGGCTTTCTACTCCCCCTTCAGGCTTTTTGGTCTTGGAGAAGTGGACCCCTATCTGGATCTTGACTTTCTGGTGCACTGGATGAGGATGGGTTTATTGGTTGATCTTGAAGTTTTCATCACCTTTGAAGTCTCTGATCTGTGAACCTCCTCACGGGACCAAGGGTGGGCATCTTGGCCAGCAGGTCAAGAGATGTCCATGTATTTAATACCCTGAACTCCCAGCTCCATTGACTTTTTTTCAGTGAAATTTCCCTGGTCTGGGGCTCTGTCATTCCTACAATTAATCTTCTAGGCTAAATTTTAACTCCTGCCAGGATACTTGTCTATCTTCCCTGCATTATTTCAGCTTTGTTTCATATGTCTCCCCCCACCCAAAGCCCATTAAAGGTGCTGTATTTCCTTGCTCTCGGAATGCAAGCTGGTGTAGCCACTCTGGAAAACAGTGTGGAGGTTCCTCAAAAAACTAAAAATAGAACTACCCTACCACCCAGCAATTGCACTACTAGGTATTTATCCAAGGGATACAGGTGTGCTGTTTCGAAGGAACACATGCACCCCGTGTTTATAGCAGCACTAGCAACAATAGCTAAAATATGGAAAGAACCCAACTGTCCATCGGTGGATGAGTGGATAAAGAAGATGTGGTATATATATACAATGGAATATTACTTGGCAATCAAAAAGAACGAAATCTTGCCATTTCCAACTACTGGAGGGTATATGGAACTGGAGGGTATTGGAGGGTATTATGCTAAGTGAAATTAGAGAAAGACAAAAATCATATGACTTCACTCATATGAGGACTTTAATATAAAAACCGGGAGGGGGGGACAAACAGAAGAGACTCATAAATATGGACAACAAACTGAGGGCTACTTAGAGGGGTTGTGGGAGGGGGGATGGGCTAAATGGGTAAGGGGCACTAAGGAATCTACTCCAGAAATCATTGTTGCACTATATGCTAACTAATTTGGATGTAAATTTAAAAAAATAAAATAATAAATTAAATAAATAAATAATTTGCTCAGCTTTCAAGACCTCTGGTATTCTGCTCGCAGTCTACCATGTCAACTGTATCTTCCACTTTCCCTTACCACGTGCTTTTTGTTAAGTCCAAATTTTGTAACTATGCTACAAATAATGGCTTCCCATCTTATATATATATATGTGTGTGTGTGTGTGTGTGTGTGTGTGTATACACACACACACATTCAAATACGTGTACATCAACTTTCAAAATTTTACCCTTAGTAGCATTTAATTATGATCCACTCAAACTGAAGGCAACCTACTTTCACACTGTGATTGATGTCTACCAAGAGATATTCACTTTTCTTTTCCAAAATTAGCTGTAGATAGATCACAACAAACCAGCCAAACAGCAACCAATCTGGCAGTAAATGCAGAGAGGGTACTCTTTCCTATTAGGGTGTTAAAATAGCATTTAGTAATGCATCTATAGTGGACTGATTTTACATTATTACAAAAGCCCAGCTTTTTGTCCTAATAGAAAAACTAATGGATTTTTTTTTCTTCTTTCACATTGACAGACAGGCTTACTATCACTGGAGCCCATGGCCAGCTGGGAAAGGACAAAGTGGCTTGAGTTCTTGCTGTGACCCTTTAGTAATTCCAGTAAAGTCTGAATACCACTATGGGAGCATTAGAACACCTACACTGCAATAAAAGAATCAACTGTGTGATGTGTATGCAAGTAACCAGAACTGACAGGACATGTGACCTAGGACTACTGACCTCCTGCCTGGGCAAAGCAGAGGTGTGTATGGTGACTATAACTGAAGTACAAGAACTGACTTAAACTGGGGGGAATGAAATCTGAACCCCAGGTGTTCCATACCAGTTACCCGGATTGAGTACAGAAATGGACCACGTTCTTCCTGTGTCTTATGTCTTTTCATGTCTTTAAAGGGCTCCTTTGTAAGAGGAGATCAGTATGGGCTATATACTCAGAGACACAACTGGGTTTAAGTTTTGAAGGATGGGTAGGATTTTGATTTTTAAAAGGAAAGCCATGAAAAATGGAGGAAACAACGTAACGAAACTTGACTGGAGCAGACTATGATGGTTGGTAGGGAAGGTTCGGAAGGGAATGCTGGAATAGATTACTAGAATGGGGTGTGAAAATAAAAGTTAGTGTCCACGTGAGAGCAAGGCTTACACTGACATGCTGAGGTCATCCGGCAGAAGCACCCAGAGGGTGCAAGTTATTGTTGCTCCAGTTAGTAGGTCAGGCCAGTCAACAGTATCTTACAACAAACTCCTCACCCAGGGTGCATATGCTGCTTCTCTTATCTCTTGGATATCTATTGATATCATTTACAGAATTTTAAATTCCCAAACAGGTACAGAACTCTAGCCCTATATTTCTTTCTGTAACATCTCAGTGACTATTACTAACAAAAAAAAAAAATTTTTTAATCATGACTTACTCCTTAAGAACTAGAAATTTCTGGGCCCCTGGGGGGCTCAGTCATTAGGCATCTGACTTCACCTCAGGTCATGATCTCATGGTTTGTGAGTTCGAGTCCCACATTGGGTGAGCTGGGGTCCTGCTTCTCTCTCTCTCTCCCCCACTCCCCCCCCCCCCGCCCCACCCCTCCTGGGAATTCTGTCTCTAGCTCACTTGTGCCCTCTCTCTCTCAAAAAAGAACTCGAAATTTCTACAACCACTGTTTACTATCAACATACTTGTCCCCTAACCATTATGTGTAACCTCCAAAGTAAAAAGGTTTGGTTTTGATTAACTGCAATTAAGAAAAATCCTAATTCCGTAACTTTTGGTAATTTAGAGAGGTTGAGTTTCAATTTGTTAATGTGTAAAAAAGGAACAGAGGTCTTCTGGGGTTGTGAAGATCATCCAGTGGAATATATGTAACAGAGCACTTGGTCTCACCCATAATAAAGTTAGTTATGTTATAGCTATTATTTTACAAACAAAAGTCTGTGCTGCTAAATAGATCAGACTTGAGCACTGGTTGCTTAATGACACCTGTTACATAATGTGCTTCTACAAATGAATAAAGAGAACTATGTGTAATACAAAGACCTATTTAACATTTTAATAGGTTTATAAAAAGCTATTTTGCTGAAGATCACTGCCAACTCTATTATCTCTCAGCAGCTTTATCTTTTAGAGAAGAAGGTAATTTTTCATCCCAGGGTAGCTTCATTTCCACCTTTAAACTAAGGTGGAAATGCAGCTGACCACAGGATGAGGCTGGCAAGAGCCTACCCTCCCTAAATGATAAAGTGTCAGATCGTTATTAAAAATAGTTGGTCTTGATTCATCTATAGTCAGCTACTAAATTTCGGTTACTTAACTACCCAGTGCCTGACCTTCTCCCTCTGATATTTTGGAAAAGTCACATTCTTCTTATACATGCCTAGCTTGACAAACAGGAGAACTTTGTGTACCTGAAAGAAAAAAGATATGCCAGGTATTCAGTAGGACTTTGTATTGAAAAATCTATTGTTAAGATGTAGATGATTTTAAAATGTATGAAGTATGACCAATATGGCCAGTTTAAGAAATAATTTAATGTCCTGTAAAGACTTATTTTATGTAGTTAGGTTTTTTAGTTTGGTTTTGGTTATGGAAGCTGTCTAAAGATGAAGTTTTCCAGGGTGCCTGGGTCGCTCAGTCAGTTAAGCATCTGACTTTAGCTCAGGTCATGATCTGGCAGTTTGTGGGATCGAGCCCTGCATTGGGCTCTGTGCTGACAGCTCAGAGCCTGGAGCCTGTTTGGATTCTGTGTCTCCCTCCCTCTCTGCTCCTCCCCTGCTCGTGCTCTATCAAAAATGAAATAAACATTAAACAAAAAATGGAGCAAAATGAAATTCCAATCCAGAATTTGGTTTTACCCCTGCTAAAGTTACCATTGATGAAAAGTAACTTCACTTTACTGAAATGAATGCATTTCCTTTATAGAAAAGGAAAGAGCAAATGCTTTCAAACACTTATCTAATATCTTCATATTGCTAGCTTAATAGTTCTACCAGTTATTACTCACATTGAGTTTTAAAATGAGTTTATTAAAGAATGTTTTTAGGAAGGCAACAATGTTATTAAAAAAAACTTCTGTTTCTTCATGCTGAAAAGGTAAGAGGCTATAGTTACAAGCTTCTTTCTATTGGAATTCTGATAGTATAGCACAGTGTAGTCATTTCTGCGATGCTAGAATAAATTAAAAAAAGTCTCTTCTATGCTTCTCCTCAAAAAAGCGATGAATAATAACAGAAGATGGCATAAAAAAGCCATTTTTTTTCCCATTCATTCTGTAGTATTGGAGCCAGTATCTAGGAAACAGGAGAAGAAGAATAAATTGAAAGAGCAACTTAATTTTAAATATTTTGAGAATATCTTTAAAACAGGAAATAACAGTGGCACTGTTGTTGAGGGGTGGGGAGAAAAAGGAGGCAAGGTTGGGGGAAGCTGATTAAGGAAATGTCTTGAACTTTAACTTGCTTTTTAAGGCACAGGTAAAGAAGATAATTCTTAGCTCTCCCTATTGATGCTAGAGAAAAACCAAATTAATATTACTTGGTTCATTATATAAGTTATACCAATTTGGTTCATATAGTTGCCATAGGATGATTTTTTTTCTAGGTCCTCTACTGTCCCCAAATTTTAAACCACAAAGAATGGTAACATATAATCAAAAAACTGTATTTTAATTTCTGATGAGAAACCAAAATTCTAGCCACTGTCACTTTTCCTATTTCAGAAAGCGTTTAGGAAAAAAAAGGCTTATCCATTTATCTGGTCATTAAGGAATGACATTTTCTCAATCATTTATATTTTAATTTTGGAAAGAAAAAATTCTAAGATTGTATTCTTTTCTGCTGACAGAACACATGCAACACAACCTAAACTTTTCTGGAGTACTTAACAGTTTTCTGACGATCAGTTAATATACTCCTCAGAAGCTACTGCAGTAGGTAAGGCTGATTTTACTATTCATCCACTGAATTCTGAAACAAACAGATAATCTTGCATCTAAGCAAGAGTAATACACTCTAAGGACTACCAGACAGGAGCTTCTGTGAGGAAAACACACATGTTTACATGGACTCTTTGATAGTAGTAATTTGCTCAGGGGTCTTCACTGCCCTCCACCCCCCCCCCACCCCCCCCCCCCCCGCCACGGGTTCTTCTTTAACTGACTTTTTGATTCTTAGCTATGTTTCTTTCTTGCTTTTTTTTTTTTTTTTGGTGGTGGTTCCACTGGTGAGGGTTCTTAGCTACGTTTCAAACAACTGAAACAGACAATCTACGAGTCTACATCTGTGCTGTCCAACAGGGTGGCCACCGGGAAGCCATGTGTGGTTATTTAAATTAGTTAACTGATAAATAGTAAATTTCTCAGTTGCCCTAACACATTTCAAATGCTCAATAGCCCTATGTGGCTACTGGAAAGTACAGATGGAGAACATTTCCATAGGTACGAAAGTTTTACTGAATAGTACTGGTCTACATCATTAACTTATTTTGATAGAGGTGCAGGAGTTATAAATTAATGCCCCAATTCCCCAGTCTAACAAAAACTTAAAAGTCTCAGGGTTATGCTGATGCTATTAGCCTTAATTATAAGGAAAATATGAAAAAAAGTATAATCTGACCTACAGAAATGTCATAATCCAGGAACTATAGAATAACATAGATTTTTTTCTGTCATTAAGCAAGGAAACAGTATTTGATTGGATAATATTAAAAAGCCATCTTTATTCCCACATAACCTTTTGAAAAGCGCAAGTCAGTGTTGCTACTTTCAGAGACTTGCTGGTATCTGGAAAAGACTTCATGCTTTAAAAAAAGGGCCAAAGGCATTTATGCAGCCATGAAAAATGATGTATCTGCAAATGCATGCATACATTTATTACTGTAAAAAAGGATACATAAGACTAGAGAGTTATGCAGTAAGATATTAAGTGACGTTCTCTCCAGATGGTGTTACATATTACCCTTTTCTTCTGTCTTCTCTACATTTTCAGTAATTAGCTTATTTCTTTTGGAACCCAAAATATACAAAATAACCTGAGAAATTTAGAGTATTAAATTTCTACATTTTCTTTTGCTTTTCCAAATTCCCCTTCTTAGCGAGTAACAGTATTCTCTATTTAATTTCAGGAACAGCTGTTTGAAACACAAATGGTTCAGATCATAAAGTAAAAGTAAGTATATGTTTAAAATATAATTAGCAAAAAGGAAATAATCATGGAAGAGAAAGTTAACCACTTCAAATGTGCAACTGAAAAAACTTAATTTGCTTATTTTTACTCACACAGATTGAATTTGTGTGGGTTAGTCTACATGTCCTATGAAATGTTCATCCCTAAAGTCATTAAGAGGACTGGTTGAGACCTGGAATTCAGAGTCTAGCTGAGACAGAAGCCAGATCTCTTAGCCATTTCCCCCCTTAATTCCAGATGAAGATGTTCTAAAGACTCACAAAAAACAAGATTTCAAGTAGTTTTGCTTTCACAGTAATTAGGTAAACACTTACTTTTACCATCACAGGCTACAATTTTCACTTTATCCACTTTAATAAGTTCTGTCACCTCTCTGAATTCAACATCATTCAATACAAAAGTCCACACATTATCGCAGAATCTGTACGTATTTAGAGAGCCCTTTAAAACAAAACATTTAGACACACCATGAAGTCATTTTTCCCCCAAGGCAATTTAAGAACTCAGTTACCAAGAATGTAGTCTTTAACACAATATGATGATTTAATACTTACCTTAAGATTTTCCTTAATTTTCATCCTGTCATTTGGGAAAAAACAAACAAACCAAAAACACCACCCTAGATAAATTTGCTAGTAGTTAAATGCTGTAGTTAGCAGACTATTTTCAGCTCTCAAAGAGTCTGCAAATTACTTACCTGAACCATGTAAAAAAAGCTGGAAGGAAATTTGAATTTGTACTGCTCTCTTGTGGCAACATGATGAAAGTTCACTTGAATTTTTATGTAAAACACCACTCCTGCAGTAGGAAATCCATACAAACTTTGATTCCGCCCCAATTTAACTAATAAGCCGCACTGATAACAGAGTTAACACATTTTGTACATTATATGCATTATATTCTGTATTACAAAAGTAAGCTACAGCATAGAAAATGTTACTAAGAGAATCATGAGAAATATTGAGAAAATACGTGTATCAAGGTGGATCCACACAGTTCAAACCCATGTTTTTCAACCACATTTTATTGTATGTGTTAATTCTCTGAGCTTGTACAAAAGCAGGGACTACCCAGAAACACTAAATTTTAACCCTGTGTCTTGGATGAATTACTGTGCTATAGCCAATGGAACTACATTATTGTCCTGTGCAACTGATAAGAAGTATTTTGGTTTTTCTTAGGAGCAGGAATATGTGCTTAAATAAAAAGGAAATTCTCGAAGAATGCGGTAAAAAGTGCAAGGAAAGACACAAGCTGAATGCCATCAAAACAGACACATACACGTGGAATCTTCACAAATGAAATTTAGTATTTGGTAAGAGATTTATAAACCCCAAACCTTCAATTCAGAAAAACATTCTCTGCAGTGTTACTTGTAATAGTGAAAACTGGATTCTACCTAACTGTTCTATCAAGTGAGAATGATTAGGGAAACTATGATGGTTGTGAATGACTTCATGAAATTTTAAAAAGATGAACAATTATCATTTGTTGGACTACGCTAGGCTCTGAGGATACAAATATGATCCCCGCCATCAATGAGCATACGGTAGCAGGGGAGATCGTTAAAACAAGAAAGCATACAGTGTAGCAGTACTATGAAAGAGGAGTAAGCTAGGGGCACCCAAGGGTATGGAAGACATGGGGCACAGAAGGCTTCCCCTCACAAAGTGAAGTTGAAGTTGAGTCCTGAAAAGAGAGTACAAGTCAAGGAGAGGTGGGACAATAGAAAGTAAAACACATATTTGGAATGGGATAGCTAAATGTGTCGAGCTCCCAAGGTGGAGGACATCCTGGAGAACCTTGGAAAGATTTGCTGCATCCTAAACCTATTATTAGGTCAGTGAAGGATTTTGAGCAGAAGAATAACATGAATAACATGATCAGATTTGCATTTCTGGTGATAACATTAATTGATTGGGGGAGGGGAGGTGGTTCTGATGGAGGCCGAAGACTTTGATGCCTGCAAGAGAGGGGAGAGTGGCTTTACTGTAGCAGCAAGGAAATTGGAAGTGGAGAGATACCTGGTTACAATGCGCTAGGGTAGGGAGACAAAATCTGTTCATCCCCAAGTTTCTGTCTCCAATAACAGTGCAATCATAGGAAAAGCCAGTTTGATTTGGAACTTGTTGACTTTGAGACCTAAGTCACCATGTGCAGAAAGCTGCTAGAGTGTGGAAGAAAGCCTGGGAGCAGGAGCCTATCAACTTCAGAGACACAGGGTTGGATGAGATCATTCAAGGAGAATAGGTGGAGCCCTAGATAACCCTAAGGAATACCAACAATGAAACAAAAAAGGGTCTGAGAGACAGTGGGGTCAGAGAATAGAAGCTGGGATAGTATGGTTTCAAGGGAAGTATGGGTTTCAGCAGAGAATGTAGTGTCACAAATTATGCATTAGGTTTAGCAATAAATAATGTGGTAAGAAAAGTTTTAGTGGAGTGGTGAGATTAAGGCACGGAAAACCTTCAGGACATAGTGTTAACTGAAAAAAAAAAACTCTTTAGTTACATTCTGAGCCTTTGGAAGGCGACACAGCTAAATGCCAATTTTAATGTTCATTTCTAGCACCCCTGAATGCGAACTACCCAGTTGGTGACAGCTATGCCAATAATATGAACAAATATGAACAAGGCATGTTACTGGGATATTTTCAAATACATGTTGAAATTCTGTTAGTTGTAACATAAATGTATATACTTCCCTTATTTTATTGTGAAATTGCTATAAAACATCAGGCTCTGTGCTAACAGTTCAGAGCTTAGAGCCTGCTTTGAATTCTGTCTCCCTCTGTCTCAAAAACATTACAAACAATGTATTTAAGGAACTTTTTGAATACTAAGATACTTGACTTTGGTCAAGTAACTGATTTAAACCATAATTAATTTGGCCAAACTATGTCTTCAATGCACCTTTACATATATCTGTATCTGGGCAACATTCTTAAAATATCTTAATACATGTTCTTGGTAGAAACAGACCAGATAGGGAAAAGGAAACTGTCAGTGTTTTTAGAAGGGTGATTTTTCTTGACCATTAAATCTTTTAATGCCTAATTACTACTTCAAGTTTAACATTACTCTCACCTGCTAGCATACTTTTTTTCTAAAGCACAAGCTCAATATGAATTTCCTCCCTAAAAATTAGTTCAAGGTCCTTGGTGAATACATACATTGACCTTTTTAACATGTAATGGGCCCCCAGGCTAGTAAAAATTATTACAAATAATATAGACTTAAATGTGACCAAACAAAATAGGTTATTTGCAAACACTCTGAACAAGTTTGCTGTAATGGGAGAGGTAGGCAATGAAAGCCCGAGCTATGACAGAGTAGTTATTACTAGCTATTGGAAAACAGGCAAACTTATAAAACACTATGCAAAAGATGCAAATGTCAAATTGTGTTTAATTTTTTTTTAATGTTGTATTTATTTTAGAGAGAGGGAGATGCAGAATCCAAAGCAGGCTCTGAGCTGTCAGCACCGAGCCCGACGTGGGGCTGAGATCCCATGAACCGTGAGATCGTGACCTGACCTGACGTCGGACACTTAACCAGACTGAGCCACACAGGTGTCCGTGTTTAACTTTACCTAACTAGACCCAAACTGGAAACCTACAATACCACTAGAAGATAAGTAGTCAAATTGTCTATATAGGCAAAAATGTATGTATTAACTTAGAATTAAAGCATCAGGTTCTGAATGACAAACCTGGCAGGTTTGTACATCCGGTTATACAAAACAGCAAACTAATTTTGCCAGTAAAATTCAAGAATCCACTGACAAAATTTTATAAAGATACATTTTACTCCAGATAACTTTTACACATGTGAAACTGATAAGATTTCTTACATAAAATACATGCAGACTTGATCCCTTCATTAAAATTATTCTCTGTATACCCAAGATCCACAATGCCTGGTATGTAATAGACACATGTTGAAGAAAGGATTTTAAATAAAAAGTTTTTTAATTAAAAAAACCCCAAACTCTATACTTCTCTTAAATCAATTGACCTCTATGTTCTTTTCATATACTGTAATCTTTTAATTTCTACTTTATGGTATCCCTTAACAACATAAGCACAAATATTAGATAAATATAACCAAATTATGACCCTATTAATATCAACGTGGTAAGATTATTTCTATTTACCATGATGCTTGCAATGGGCTTCAGTCTGATTTACCATCCAGTTTAGAAAGATAGCTTTGTTCAGTTTGTGCTTACTGTTCAAAGTATAAATGAGTTAAATGAGATCAAGCTACCAGAACAGATCATTATCTACCACCAGTTCAGGTCTTCATTAGAGTAGGTGGGAGGCAACATGAATGTACTTCCCTGGAATGAGGGAAGGTCAGAGTTTGAAAAACATAAGCAAACCTGAGAGACAGCTCTCATTTACCTTCAATTCTGCAGATAAGGGTTTGGGCATTTGAGACCTCAGTGACTCTGGAGGGAAGGCAACTAAACATACATAGGCTGATTTGTGAAACAATGGAACAAAAATCTTAAAAAACAACTCTGTATCTCACGTTAGGTGGACAGAGCTGGTATACAGAATTTAAAAGTGAAGTATAATTTGGGGCGCCTGGGTGGCTCAGTCGGTTAAGCGTCTGACTTTTGATTTCAGCTCAGGTCACGATCTCAGGATTTGTTGAGTTCCAGCCCCACATCAGGCTCAGAGCTGACAGTGTGGTGCCTAGTTGGGATTCTCCCTCTGCCCCTCCCTTGCTGGCACACTCTCTTTCAAAATAAATAAAGTTTAAAAAACACTTAAAAGTAAGGTATAGTTATTATAAAACAAGTACCAAAATTCGATTAAGCCATCTCTTCCTTTTATATTAATAATTATGTACGGATCCTAAAAAGCACTGTTGTAATAACCACTGGTATAAGCTGCAAAATTTTAGGAAAATATCCTTACCCTGAAGTTGACTCTGTTCCTGACCCTCTGGGCCAATGCTGAATTTATAGCCTTATCAAACTGAAGGAGAACTTGGAGAGCAAGTTGGGGGGTGATCTGTTGAGACTGAGAAAAAGTAAAGGTCGTAAAACCTTTTAGGGAAGGACATTAAAGACAACATACATATGAGTTATCATCTAAAATTTAACCGAGGTTAACCAGAGCCTCTGAAACTAGACTCTCTTACTCTTTTGTGCCATAAATGACAATTAGGAAGTAAAGCCTCACTGTATTTTCCTGCACTGTCCTGACTCAAACAGAATTGTGAAAAGAAACCATGCAGTGATGTTACACTGCCAGGACAAAACTCTATCACTCCTTTATAGTGTCTGGAAAGAGGCATTCAGTAAATTGAAGGAACCAAGTTTCTTTTAAATAAAAACCACAGGACTTAATATACTAAAAAAACCCTAATCTCATTAAAGCTCATAAAATGTATGAAAGCAAATGGAAATAATATTAAAACGTTCTTAGAGAAGTTTAATTTAAAGGTTAATTCTCCTAAAATTGAAATATAAATTCAAATTTAAATCTCAAAAGACTATGAAATTTTCCAAAATTATCCTAAAGCTACACAGACTATGCCTTTCTTATACGAGAAAACCAATACTCTCAATTTTTATGTTTAACAATAATCTTTGAAAAATTAGGCATGTTCAACCATGTCATCAGAATGGTATAATGTACAAGAACTTGCAGTTATTCATCTGAATACTGACTTGCTGGGTCAGAGAGTCTAAGATCTCTAATGTCCTATCTCTGCCTGAGACAAAGGATATAACAAAAACTATTATAGATCCATCTAAATAAAAACTGATGTTTAGTCTCCCACCTGTATGAGCTCATCCAGGCTCTCCTGGAGACTGTTTCCCAAAGTGGTATTTCTGTATAACTGATATGCCATGGCTTAGGAGGAAGAAACTGTTTTTCTTATTCAGGCTTGCATTGATGTCCTAAAAATTTAATATGAAAGTATTACACATTATAAACCATGTATGTAATATAGTCTACTTCATATACTAATAAATGCTATCCGAACCCTTAATAATTGCAAATTGCCTTATAACTAAGAATTACAAAGAACAGTTAAAAATGACTTATTCTTTTATTTTGACATAGGCATTTATTCTCCTTTACACAAAGTACAGGTATACTCATTTACAGATATAGGTATATTTTTGCTATTTCTTTTAAAAGTCTGCTTTTTAACTTAATCTAGAATGAATTTATCACGTATTACCATTCCTTTCTCCTTACTGTCAAGTCACTAATCCAGACAGTCTTCAGCTTCCACGTACATGCCTTGGCTTCATTTCCTTTTTTCCTTAACATTTGATATTTACAGAGTGCCTATCGAGAAGATCGCACTATCATAAGCAGCAGGGACAGGAAGATAAGTAAGGATATACTCCTGATTCTAAAAAACTTATACTCTAGACAGGGTAACAGAAATACAAAAATAGGATTTAACTCAATAGAGAAGAGTAACTATGATAGATCTATAGAGTGTATGATGCAGGCTACCTGTGGACTGAGTAGACTGGTTACCAAAATCTTCCTGATTCTTCAAGCTAGACTTCAGCCAAGCAAAAGAAGAAGAATAGAACGAGTAAAGCCAAAGGAGTATGAAATGATACAGTTTAAGGAGGATGAATAGGCAGTGGTAGGAAACGGAGCTGAGAAAGAGGACACGATGGATTTGTTCCACCAGGAGAGACACCAGGGTTTTACAGGGAAGATAACGGGAACCACTGAAGCATTCCAGGAAAGGTCAAATTAGCAGCAATCTGAAGAACATACTTGAAGGAAATGAGGGCTCAAATAGGGTGGCAGTAGTACAGTTTCAACAAATTTTGAGCTGCTGCTACATGTCATACACAAGACCACTGACCTCATGGCACTTTCAGCTTTAGAGATGGACAGGAGACTTTATCAAGTAAAACTCGGCAAAAATAATGGTTAGTTATCAATCTTCACGTTATACGCCCATGGAATTTGATACAGGAGATCACGTCTACCTTCTTGAAACCTTTTCTTTGGCTTCTGGGATGCCACACTCCGTTCTCTCCTCCCAACTCACTGGATATTACTATTGTTTTCTTTGCCTGGTTCCTCCTCAGCAACCTGACCTCTACTGGAGGGCCTTAAGGCTTCTTAGGTCTTCTCTATATGTTTTGCTCCCATAGTTAGCTCATTCAGGCTTATGGCTTTTACTACTATCTGCTGATGACTTCCAAATGTATATCCCCAGTCCTTGTCCCCTTGTTGCCATATATAAAATTGCCTCAACACTCCCTGAAAGTATCAATAGGGTAGCTCAAATGAAATGTGACAAAAACCAAATTCCTGACTCTGTCCCTCCCAAACCTTTTCTGCCCTCAGCTTGCTCATTCTAGTAAATAGTAAATCTAGTCTCGTGTAAATAGGACACCCCCAAAATTTTACATTCAACCTTAGCTTCTCTCTCACTCTGCATCCAACCTGTCAGCCAATCCTTTGAGCTCTTCCTTCTAAGTATAGCCAGGAGCTGACCACTTTTGCCATCTCCAGTGCTACCATTAAGTCCTCATCATCTGCCACCAAGATTACTGTGATAGCCCTGTAAGAGCTCTCCCTGTTTCTACAATTGCCTATAACACCCCTGCCCCTAGAGCAGCCACACTGAGCCTTTTGAAACATAAATGAAGCCACATCACTCATTTATTGCAAATGTTCAATAGCAGCATCCTACCTCAGAATAAAGTCCTCCTAATGGTTTGCAAGGCCGACATCCTCTGGGTCCCTTACTACCTCACTGAACTTACCTTCTTCCACTTACTCCTTCATTCACTCTGATGCAGCCATACTGGTACCTTGCTGGTCTTCAATAAGGCAAGATATTCTTGCTCTGGGGCTTCTGCACTGTCATTTTTGCTTCAAGGGTTCTTCCCAACTACCTCCATGGTTCACTCCCTGATTTAATTCACATCTCTGCTCAAATGTCACTTCATTAGAAAGGACTTCTGTGACCAACCTATAAAAAAAGAACTACCTCCCTTCCCCCTTACACTGTTTTAACTTTCATTCATACCATTAACTGTAGCTGACACACATATGCTTACTGTTTCCATCCACTAAAATAGATGTTCCATAAGAGTGGGTTTTGTTCACAGTTAAAAAATTTACCATCTAGAACAATGACTAGTATGTATTCAATAAGTATTAGTGAACAAATAACTTGGTGGTTATGTCAAAATGCTAATGCCAAATATTAAAAATTTGTCATAGTGTGATACAAAGTTTTCTTCGTTACTTAGGAAAATGAAGCAATGAAACTTCCAGACTCGCCAGACGGTACCAAACCACCTACCAACATCTACATGCACATACTTTGCCTCCCTGCCTGTCACTGTGCCAAACCATCCATGCTGTTATTCAAATACAATCTTTCAACCTGTGCATCAAGCCTATCCCTCTAGTACACTCAAGAATATTATTCCAACAACTGAATTAGTCCTTCTCCCCCTGACCTTCAAATTTCCCATCTCTAAGGATCATTGCCATCAGCAAATAAACAAGGTGGCTACTTCTCTTATCTTCAGGAAGAAAAAAAAAAGTCCTGGGGCGCCTGGCTGGCTCAGTTGGTACAGCATGTGACTCTTGATTTTGGCTCAGGTCATGATCCCTGGGTCCTGGGATCAAGCCCTTGATCAAGCCCTCGGCTGGGCTCTGAGCTGAACGTGCAGCTTGCTTAAGATTCTCTCTCTCTCCCTCTGCCCCTCTCCCAGGCTCATGCATGCTCTCGCTCTCGAAAATAAAATAAAAAGTCTCAACTCCCTTTCCTCATAGCTGCACTCTGTTTCTCTGTTCCTCTGTAAGGAACACTCCCAAGAGTTACCCGCACTCACCATCTCTCATTTCTCCTTTCCCATTTTCTCTTACACTCACTCCTCACAGGCTTTGCTTCCAGCACTCAAATGAAACAGATGGTGAACCAACGGCATTGGTGAAGCTAATCCAGATTTCTTAGTCCTCTTCAGACTTAATCATTTGACACAGCTGATGACTCTCCCTTTTGATATAGGACCTTGGCTTAGCTTCTGGGACCTCACACGTTTTTTCTTTTTTTTTTATGTTTGTTTATTTTTGAGAGACAATGAGTAAGTGTGAGAGGTGGAGGGGACAGAGAGGGGAGATACAGAATCCAAAGCAGGCTTCAGGCTCTGAGCTGTCAGCACAGGGTCTGACAAAGGGCTCAAACTCACAGACAGTGAGATCATGACCTGAGCTTAATCAGATGCTTAACCGACTGAGCCACCAAGTGCCCCTGGGTTGTTCTCTTCAACTCCCTGGTTTATCCTTCCCTATATCATTTGTTAGTTTACCCTGTTCTTTCTGAATTCTCTAAGTCACAAATCACTGTCTGTGGTGTTTTGGATAATCCTTGCTGATGATTCCTAAATTCATATGCTAGCATATACCTTGCCGTTGAAGGCACTACTGGATCCAACTGCCTACTCAACATTTTACTTTTTGTTTTTCCCTTTTCAGTTGATGTAACTCCATACTTCTATGGGTTTACACAAAAACCTTTGAAGTTATCCTCCACTCCCCTCATCTCACCTCCACATCTAATCCCTAGCAAATCCTGTAAACTATCTTCAAAGTGCATTCAGAATCCATCCATTTCTCACCATTTCCAATGTTACTCCACCATGTGTTATCACCCTGGTCTGTGCTGTGATCATCTGCCACTGGATTACTGAACTAGCTTCCTAACTGGTTTCTCTGCTTCCACACTGCCCCTACACTTTAATCCCAATTTGGCAGCCAGGTAATCTGTTAAAACTTAGGTTAGAACATACCTCTTTTCTGTTCCAAACCTTCCATTTCACTCAGTCCTTACAAGAATTTGGTTGCCTATGATCTCTCCAACCAGATCTACCACCTCTCCCTTGCTCTCACCCAGTATGTCTACAGACACACTGCCTTCCATGTTACTCTTAGAACATGACAGGGAAGTACCTGCCTATGTAAGCCTTTGAAAAGGCTGTTCTTTCTACCTGGAATACTCTCCCCCCAGATACCTACTTGATTCTCTCAATTCCTTCAAGTACACCTTGTTCTTAATGAGCCTTAAACTGATGGTCGTACTTAAAGTACCAACTTGTACCTCCACTTTGGAACTTCCCAATCCCCCTTTTCCTGCTATGAGTTTTTGATGGCACTACCACCTTCTAACATGTTATGTAATTATGTTTATTTTTTGCATCTTCCAATAGGGGCTTTTATCTGTTTTGTTCACGGAAGTAAACAAATTGTCTAGAACAAACAGCAACTAACTCATAGTGGAAGCCAAATAAGTATCTGCTTGGTAAATTAAGGCAAAAAATCTACGTGGGTGGATGGGGGAGGGGTTAAAAAGGGCAACAAGAGGTCCCAATAGAGAGAGAAACTTGACAAAGTAGGAGTACCAACTCTTAGGTCATGCCCACTTGACAACATTTAAGAGTTATCCAGAAAATGAGAGGCCTGAGAAAACTGAAACTTAAAAGCTTAAGTTACGGGAAACTGAAACCTAACCAAGCCTAACCAGCTTGTTCTGCTTCTGTACAATTGCTTGGCGCTCCCGTGTATTCCTGATCAATCATTGTGATACCCGTACCCCCGGTTGTGGTCTGACCTAAAGGCAGGAACCAATCGAATACTGCTAAGTGTCCAATTTTAAACACCAACCAATCGCAGCTCTGTAACTGTGGAAAATTCCTGATTTCCCCATGACTTGTTTGTACCTGTCTATAAAAGGGGGCCTCTTAGCGTCACCGGCAACGAGTGCGCAGAGGTCCAGGTTCGAACCTGCAATAAATGACCCTTGCTGCTTAGCTTCGACTCTGGACTCTGGTGGTTCGTTTTTGGGGGTCTCTTAGACTCTGGGCGTTTCAAAAATAATTATAACAATGAACTATCAGGGAAATAAAAAAAAAAAAAACAACTCATTGGCTCTACAGGCTGATAGAATGGAGCCAGCTTGGGATTCTCTAATCTCTCTGCCCACTGCTCCTGCTCCCAGCACGCTCTGTCTCTCAAAATTAACAAACTTTAAAAAAGAAAAAAAAAAAAACCCACAATCTCATTTATAATTGCATCAAAAAGAATAAAAATAAATTTAAACAAGGTGAAAGTCCTCTACACTGAAAATGTAAGATACTGGTGAAAGAAATTGAAGACAACAAAAATAAATGGGAAGATATTCCATGCTCTTGGGCTGGAAGAGTATTGTTAAAATCTCCATACAATCTATGTAAAGCAATTTACAAGTTCAATGCAATCCATATCAAAATTCCAATGGCATTTTTCACAGAACTACAGCAAAGCCTAAAATTTATACAGAACAACAAAAACCCACGTAGCCAAAGCAATCTGGACAAAGAAGAACAAAGCTGGAGGCAACATGCTTCCCGAGCTCAAACTACATTGTGAAGTTATAGTAATTAAAACGTTATGGTATTGGCATAAAAACAGACATATCAAATCAATGGAACAAAACAGACAGCCCAGAAATAAAAACCACATTTATATGGCTAATTAATCTATCACAAAGGAGGCAAGAATATACTATGGGAAAAAGACAGTCTCTTCAATAAATGGTACTGGGAAAACTGGGCCCCTTTCTGACACCAAACACAAACACCATACACAAAATAAACAGAAAATGGATTAAAGACCTAAATGTGAGACCTGCAACCATGAAACTCCTAGAAGAAAACATAGGCAGTAATCTTTTGGACACTGCCCTTAGCAACTTATTTATGCATACGTCTCCTCAGGCATGGGAAACAAAAGCAAAAATTAAGCTACTGGGACTACACCAAAATAAATAGCTTTTGCACAGCAAAGGAAACCATCAATCAAACAAAAGGCAATCTTGTGAGTGGGACAGAATGTCTGCAAATGACGTATTTGATAAGTGGTTGATATCCGAGATATATAAAAAACTTCTACAACCCAACACGAAAAAAACAAATAATCTCGTTAAAAAATAGGGAGAAGCCCTAATTGGACATCTTTCCAAAGAAGACGTATAAGTGGCCAAGAGACACCTGAAAAGATTCTCAACATCATTAATCATCAGGGAAATGTAAATGAAAACCACAATATCACCTCATACCTATCAGAATGGCTAGTACCAAAAACACACAATATGTCAAGTGTTGGTGAGGATGTGGAGAAAAGGGAACCCTCCTATACTGTTGGAGGGAAAGTAAATTGGTGAAGCCAGTGTGGAAAACAGTGCCTCAAAACAAAACAAAACGAAGCTATATAATCCAGTAATTACACTAGTGTGTATTTACCTACAGAAAATAAACACTGATCTGAAAAAAATATATGCACCCCTATGTCTACTGCAGCATTATTTACAATAGCCAAGATACTGAAGCAACCCATGTGTCCATCAGTAGAGAAATGGAAAAGGAAAATGTGGTATGTCTGTGTATATATCTACATCTATATCCACACACACACACACACACACACACACACACACATTAACAATTACTCAGCCATAAAAAACAATGAGATTGTGCGTTTTGAGACAACATGGATAGACCTAGAGGGTATTATGCTAAGTGAAATAAGTCAGACTAAGAAAGGCAAATACCATGATTCTACGTATCAGTGGAACCAAAACAAACAAAACCCACAACCAAACAAATGAATAAACAAACAAACAACCAGAATCAGACTGATAAATACAGAGAACTGTTGCCAGAGGGAAGAGGGGTGAGGGGATGGATAAAATAGGTGAAGGGGAGATGGAGATACAGTCCTCCAGTTACGGAGTAAGTCAAATAAAAGGCGTAACATAAGGAATACAGTCAACACATTTTAATAGCAATGTAATAGGACAGATGGTAGCTACACTTGTGGTGAACATAGCATCATGTATAAACATGTCAACCCACTAAATTGTACACCTGAAAGTAATGTAACATTGTGTGCTAACTATACTAAAAGAAAAAAAAAGTGGTGTATATATGCAAAGAAATACTATGCAGTCATAAAAAAGAGTATCTTGCCATTTGTGGCAACACGAATGAATCTAGAGAGTATTATGCTAAATGAAATAAGTCAGACAGAGAAAGACAAGTACCATATGATTTCCCATATAGGTGGATTCTAAAAAAAAAACAAAAACAAAACAGACCACTTTTAAATACAGAGAACTGATGGTTGTCCGAAGGGAGGCAGGTGGGAGGAATGGGCAAAATAAAAGAGATTAAACAGTACAAACTTCTGGTTATAAAAGAAGTCACAGGGATGAAAAGTACATAGGGAATACAATTAATAACATTGTAATAACACTGTATGGTGACAGATACCATGGTGAACACTGAGTAATGTATAAAACTGTCAAAGCAATATGTTGTATGCCTGAAACTAACACAGACACAAGTTATTATATATAAGCCTTTTGGTAATCACAGAGCAAATCTCTACAGCAAACACACAAAAGATAAACAGAAAGAATATCAGAATACCACTAAAGAAAGTCATCAAACCACAAAGGAAGAGAGAAAGAAGGAAGAGAACTACAAAAACAGCCAGTAAACAATTAACAAAATGGCAGTAAGTACATAGCTATCAATAATTACTATAACTGTAAATGCACTACATTCTCCAATCAAAAGACACAGAGTGGCTGAATGTATGTGTGTATGTGTGTGTGTGTGTGTGTGTGTGTGTATTATATATATACATATATATATACACATATATAAACAAAAGACCCATCTATATGCTGCCTGCACAAGATGCCTACATTTTAGAACATGTAAAATGGAAAGTGAAGAGATGGAAAAAGATATTCCATGCAAATGGAAACCAAAAGAAAGGTGATGTAGCTATACTTCTATCAGAAAAATAAACTTTAGGGGCACCTGGCTGGCTCAGTCGGTTGAGCACTGACACTTGATTTCAGGTCAGGTCATGATCTCGGGGTTCATGGGATTGAGTCCCACATTGGGCTCTGCACTGACTGCACAGAACCTGCTTGGGATCGTCTCTCTCCCTCTCTCTCTGCTCCTCCCCTGCTTGCACACACACTCTCTCAAAATAAATAAACGTTTTAAAAAAAGAGAGAAAAGAAACTTTAAAACACAAAGACTGCAATAAGTGATAAGATGAGTGTCACATAATGATACAGGGGTCAATCCAACAACAGAATAGAACAGTTGGAAATACTTGTGTACCCAACATAGAAGTATCTAAACATATTAAGCAAGGAGTAACAGACCTACAGGGAGAAAGACAGCAATACAGTAATAAGAGATTTCAATATTTTCAGTCAAACAGAAAATTAATAAGGAAATGCTGGTCTTAGAACATGTTAGGCCAGACTTAAATTATACATACAGAACATTCCTTCCAAAAGCAATATATATTTTTCTGAAGTGCACATGGAACATTCTCCAAGACAGATGATATGTCAGGCCACAAAACAAGCCAATAAATTTAGGTGGAATGAAATCATATCAAACATGTTTTACGATTATAATGATATGAAACCAGAAATTATACAAAGAAACCTAGAAAATTCACAATGTGTGATTATACAATATGTTACTGAATAACCAATAGATCAAAGGAGAGATCAAAAGAGAAATAAAAAAATGTCTTGAGACAAAGAAAATGGACATACAACATACCAAAATTTGTTGGATACATCAAAAGCAGTTGTAAGAAAGAAGTTCATAGTGATGATAAAGGCTTACCTGGAGAAGTCTCACAAACAACCTAACTTTACACCTCAAGGAACTAAAACAAACACACACACACACACACACACACACAGAAGGAAGAAAATAAAGATAGAAATGAAATAGAGATTTAAAAGCCTTAGAGAGTATCAATGAAAAAAAGAGCTGGCTCTTTGAAAAGATAAACAAAACTGACAAGCCTTTAGTTAAATTCATAAATACACCTAGAAAAAACAATTCAAATAAAATCAGACACGAAAGAGATGTTACAAATGACACCACAGAAATAGAAAGGATCTTAAGAGACTGCTATGAACAATTATATGCCAAGAAATTGGACAACCTAGAAGAAATTAATTCCTAAAAACACAGAACCAAATGATGATGAAATAGAAAACATGAACACACCAATCAATGATAAGGAAATTTACTCAGTAATCAAAAACTTCTCAACAAACAGAAGCCCAGGATCAGACGCCTTCACCGATAAACTCTACCTAACATTCAAAACAGAATTAATACCAATCCTCAAACTCTTTCAATAGAGAAGATGAACAAACTCTTCCAAACTCATTTAAGAGTCCAGTATTACTCTGAAACCAAAACCAGACAAGGATCCTACAAGAAACAAAACAAAGCCCCCCCCCCCCAAAAAAAAACAAAAACCTGCAAGCCAATATCCCTGATAAACATAGATGCAAAAATCCTCAATAAATATTAGCAAACTGAATTCAACAATACATTAAAAGGATCATACACCATGATCAAGGGGGATTTATTTGAGGGATGTAAGCATGGCCCAAGAACCTCGAATCTGCCAATGTAATACACCATAATAACCAAGTGAACGATAAAAATCTTATGATCATTTCAGTACATGCATAAAAAGTATATGACAAAATTCAACATCCATTTATGATAACTTTCAACAAAGCAGATTTAGAGGAAACATACCTCAACATAATAAAGGCAGTATAGCACAAGCCCATAGTTAAAATCACACTCAACAATGATAAACAGAAAGCCTGGGTGGCTCAGTACGTTGAGCATTCGACTTCAGCTCAGGTCATGATCTCAGGGTTCATGAGTTCCAGTCCCGTGTCTGGAGCCTGCTTAGGATTCTGTATCTCTATCTCTCTCTGCCCCTCCCCGACTTGTGCTCTGTCTCTATTTCAATAAATGAATAAACATTAAAAAAGAATTAAAAAAAAAAATTTTTTTTTAAAAAGAAAGTCTTTTCCTCTAAGATCACGAACAAGACACGACTCTTGTCCTATTATATGTGACAAAGTACTACAAGTCCTTCCAGAGCAATCAGGCAAGATATAGAAACAAAAAGCATCCAAATTGAGAAGGAAAAAGTAAAACTGTCACCATTTGTAGACAACATGTTATATACAAAAAACACTAAAGACTCCATCAAAAACTGTCAGAATAAATTAACAAACTGAGTAAAGTCACAGGATACAAAATCAATACACAAAAATCTACTGAGTTTCTATACACTAATAACTATCAGAGAAATAAAGAAAACAATCATATTTGCAATTGCATCAAAAGGAACAAAATATCTAGGAATAAATTTAACTAAGAGGGTAAAAGACCTATATGTTGAAAACTACAAGACATTATTCAGTTTATTCAGCGAGATAAATTGAAAAAAGGCACAAATAAAGGGAAAGACATTCCATGCTCATGGAGTAGAAGAATCAATATTATTAATATGTCCTTCCTTACTACCCAAAGCAATTTACAGATTCAATGCAATCCTTATCAAAATTCCAATGGCATTTTTCAAAGACACACAACAATCCTAAAATTTGTATGGAACCCCCAAACCCCCAACAGCCAAAGCAATCCTGAGAGTGAAGACCAAAGCTGAAGGAATCACACTCCCAGATTTTACACAGTATTACAAAGCCACGGTAATCACATATATCAACAGAACATAACAGCCGAGAAATGAACTCAGGCATACATATTCAATGAATTTATAGTAAAGAAGCCAAGAATAACGGGGAAAGGGAAGTATCTTCAAAAAATGATGTTGAGAAGACTGCACAAACACATGTAAAAGAATGAAAATGGACCACTAATTTACACACTATACCCACAATAATCAACTCAAAGCAGATGAAAGACTTGAATGTAAGACCCGAAACTATAAAACTCCTAGAAGAAAACACAGGCTACAGTTAAGTTCCTTGACACTGGTGCTATGATATTTTAAACTGGACACCAGAAGCAAAATCACAAAAAGCAAAAATATACAAGTAGGATTACATCATACTAAAAAGTTTCTGTACAGCAAAGGAAAGTGTCAACAAAATGAACAGGCAACCTACTGAGTGGGAGAAAATACCTGCAAATCATCTATCTGATAAGAAATTAATATCCAAATTATATAAAGAATTCATACAACGAACAACAAATTTAAAAATTGGCAGAAGATCTGAAAAGACATTTTTCTTTTTTTTTAATGTTTTTAATGTTTACTTATTTTGTGCAAGCAGGGGAGGGGCAGAAAGAGAGGGAGAAAGATTCACAAGCAAGCTCCACACTGTCAGCGCAGAGCCCAACCTGGGGCTCCATCTTACAAACTGTGAGATCATGACCTGAGCTGAAATCAAGAAATCAAGAGTCAGACGCCTAACCGACTGACTCACTCAGGCGTCCCATGAACAGACATTTTTCTAAATTGGACATACAAATAAATGGCCAACAGCCACACAAAAAGAAGCTCAACATCACTCATCATCAGGGAAATGCAAATCAAAACCACAATGAGATATGACCTCATGCCTGTTAGAACGGCCACTATCAGGAAGACAAGAAATAACAAGTATTGGTGACGATGGAGAAAAGGGAACTCTCTTGCACTATTGGGGGGGAATGTAAATTGGTGCAGCCACTATGGAAAACAGTAGGGAAGTTCTTCAGAAAGTTACAAATATTAACTACCATAGGATACAGCAATTCCACTTCTGGGTATTTATCCCCCCCAAATGAAAACACTATCTTGAAAAGATATATGCACTCCATGTTCACTGCAACATTATTTACAATAGCCAAGCTATCAGAGCAACCTAGGTGTCCATCAATGGATGAATGGATAAAGGCATCATGGTGAATATATTACAACGGAATATTATTCAGCCATAAAAAGAATGAAATCTTGCCAATTACAACAGGGATAGACCTCAAGGGCATTACCATTTTATTTATTTTGAGAGGTAGAGAGAGCGAGGGAGGGTCAGAGGAGGGGGGGGGGGTAGAGACTCTGTGCTGTCAGTGCACAGCCTGACACGCGGCTCAGTCCCACGAACCATGAGATCATGACCTGAGCCGAAATCAAGTCAGATGCTCAACTGACTGAGCCACCCAGGCGCCCCATCATGGGCATTTATCATTAAGTGAAGTGAGACAGAGAAAGGCAAACACCGTATGATATCGGATACAGGTGGAATCTAAAACCAAAAAAGGAAAAAACCCAAGCGCCTAGTTTCAGAGAACACATTGGTAGTTGAGGGGGTGGGATATGGTAGAGAGGGAGTCAATGGAAAACAGACACTGAAAGTTTGAATCAATCAAAAGATCGACTTTTACATGTTTATATATATGCTAAATACATACATAAGAGTTATATTTTAAAGTCAGAGGACAAGTGAACTGGAATGTTGAGCACAATGCATACACCCAAAAAAGTAAAGAGGTTTGCAGGGATAATTTATAAATATATACGTAAAAAACAGAAACAAAAAGCAACGTACTGAATAGGAGAAACTACTTGCAAATCATAAAAAAGAATTCATACAACAGCAAACAAACAACCTGATTAAAAAAATGGGCAAAAGATCTGAACATTTTTCTAAAGAACCCCTACAGATGATCAACAAACACATGAACAGATGCTCAATACCACTAATCATCAGGCTAATGCAAATCAAAACCACCATGAAATATCACCTTACACATGTGATAATGGCAATTCTCAAGGAGACAAGAAATAAGTGTTGGCGAGAAAGTAGAGAAAACGGGACCCTTGTGCACTGTTGGCAGGAATGCAAACTGCTGCAGCCACTATGGAAAACAGCATGGAAGTTCTGCAAAAGATTAAAAATAGAACTACCAAATGATCCAGAAATTCCGCTTCTAGTATCTGTCTGAAGGAAAGGAAAACACTAATTAACCTGAAACTAATGTTATGTGGCAATTATACCTCAATAGATACTAATTTAAAAAAAAATAGCTTTAAGTTATTTAAACATTTGTTAGTTACTTTAATTATTTTAGAATTCTTAAAAATCCCTTGTGAAATGTTCAAATCTGTTAGATCTGGTATCCCTCACACCCATTTCGTACTCCTTCACTTCGCAATTTAGAAAATTAATTAGAAGGGCTCCACATTCGGAACTAACTCAGTAGTCCTAGTCCTTCCTGATCATATCATCCAGTTTAAATTCGTTACCCTGTGGGAGCCCGCTTGAACTTTAAGGCAGATTTCAAATAAGCGAAGCAGCCCAGGAATGAGACACTTACGGAATGCGCTCCTCTGAAATTCGGCAAAAACAAAACGAAACAACACAACTCTGGATGCGTAAAGACATTCACCTGGCTAACAATAAGGTGCTGGGCTGAAGACCTCCCCCAGGACCGTTCAGCTGGCGCCCTGTGGACCACAAACCTCCCGCCGCAGGGCGCAACCTCCTCCCGCCGACTCCCGCACTTTTCCTTCGCGGGTACCGGTCGCCTTGGCCATCCCGGCAGCGAAGTCAGTAACGGGCCCACCCCGGGCCCCTGCCCTCCGCGCCGCCCTCGAAGACCCAAACGACCGCAACGCCACCTCTGGGGGACGGCAAGGAGCGCGGGTGCGGCTCACCCAGTACCTGTGGGGAAGGCGCTTCCCGCCGCGGAGCGGACAGAAGCGGAGCAGCCAGCAGCCCAGCAGGAAGCACCTACTACCCGACCACCTCTTCGGCCGTCGCAGAAGCCGCAGAGTTGCACCGACGACCCGGAAGTGCTCGCCGAACCTGGAAGTGACAGCACGCGGGTGGGCCGGGAGGCCCCGCCCAGCCCCTCCTCCCACACGCCACTCAAGCCTTGCCACCGGAGGGTGTGGTGTGGAGGGAGGAAGGGCGTGGGGCCGGCAGCTTTCAAGCCCTAGACCGGTGGACGAGCTTCCTTTTTGAGTGATTCACCAGGTTTACCAAATCGTTCATAATAAGCTTATCCACTGTTAGATACACAATTAGGAATGTTAGGGCAGTCACATTTTATGCCTGAAGTGTGTTCAGGGTAATACTGATGAAGATCCTGTAATACTAAACTGAAGACCAATTCTGAAAAGATTAGAGCAGGTATCATTTTATGATTCAAAATACGGCTGCAATTCAGTTAGCCCAACAAGCTCTTGTTGAGTTCTGAAGAATTTTAATGTGGGAGAACTTGTATTTAAAATTTGTACCTAATGCAAGACAAATACTGCAATATATATTGAGTTTACATAAACCCAAATGGCATATCCTAAGTGGACTAAAGGCAGCATGATGTGTACAGCTGTTTGCCATTAAGTAGGTGAACAGTGATTAAGGAGTAAATACATAAACAAGTGCTATCAAGTGGAATCTCTGAGCAGTTTTGTTAGCTAAACATTCTCATTTAAGCCATGTTTTCAGCCACTTATTGAACTGATTTTATTGTTGGATTCCCCACTACCAAAATGATTCTAAACTATGAGATACAAAGTTTGATAGTTTCGACAATGTTTAAAATGAAAGCAGGATGAACATGTCACCCCTTTGAAGAATAGCAAGTAGTGCCCAGACTACATAAAGAGAAACCCAAGTTCTGTAACTACTGAAAGGCTTACAAGATAAAAACTCAGTGTAACAATTTAGTAACGTAATGTAAGACAAAATATGTGATAAAAATGAGTCAAAAACAAACTTTACAATTAATTTATTTAAATTCATTAACGTTGCAAAAGTATCATGTGCAACAAATCAGGACACAAGTTATTGTATTCCTAATAAGTCAGAGTAAAATATTACATCTCCTTAGTAAATCAAGATCAACTCTTTCCTTTCTTACAGGGATCACATCAACATCTTCCACACACAGTCATCAGAACTAAATTTCTCACACCGTAAAATGACAGCACCAGCCTAGGCAACATATTTTGAATAGTGAAACGATCACAGCACATTGTGTCTACATGGCAACAACGTGAACTTACATTAAGAAAAATATTTGAATTTTTGGAATTCGTATCAAAGTGTGTAGGTGACTAACTCTAAATTGTGTTCCACGTGAACAGTGTCCAATCGGCTGTGCAAGACAGTAGCCCTGAACACCTCCAATATTTACTAGTTAGGTTTATGTAAATGAACAGTTTAAGGGGCATAACTTAAAAAGTCTGTATACAAAAAGTGCAGTGGAGCAGCAGAGTAGTATTATTTTCCAAGTTCCTCCTTAGCCATACTGATTGTGAAAACACACAGATTTCAAAATGTAAATGTTTTAACCTCTTACATAAGGTCACATAAGACTCAGACAGCTATCCGAAGCAAACAGTTTAATATTGTTCTTTATCAATCTGAAAGCATTAAACCTTTGATTTTCATTACGTGTTTAAGTGCTTTATGTGAACTTTTCATAGAGTTTTTAAAGTAAATCTCAAAACATAAGAAATTAAGTAGATCTAGCATACATAGTTGAAACAAAATAACAGTTCTGTTCAAATTTTAGAGTCACTCCTGGTGTTTATTACCACATTATCTTATTTTCAAGTACTATTTAGAACTCTGAAGGAAAGTTACATTACAGGGACTCACCTCTGATCTAACTCTCATTCATTCAGAATCTTGGGTGGCCTTCGGAAGAGGGAGTGAAAGGCTCCCCAGGTAATTCTTCAGTACTATTAGAACACTGCATAGATGGTCTCCACTGCCCTTACCAGCTGACCTTCTCATGTGAATGTAAATTCGTAATGCTTTCTCCCAGCAACTCAACTCCTCCAATTCCTGGTCCCTGCGACAAGAGAAACTCTAACGGAACAGGTGGTCTAATTAATAAGCACATTAACTCCTCTATTCCTTTCTTTTGAGGTTTGTGATCTGGTTCTCAAATATCTAAATAGGATGGGAAAAAAAATAAGCATGAAAACAAGATGGGACGGATTAGCAAATCTATAGCCTATCTTCTCCCTTCCGATTGAGCAACGTTACTAATTTTCCATATATAACATGGGGAAAAGGAGGACAAAGCAACTGTCACCTTACATATACCTTTACCAATCTCATCAGGAAACTGGCCCGTTCTATCCGATAATATCCTAATGCTAATTTACCTGTCAACTGAAGAAATCTAAAAAAGCCACTTCCGCACTAAATCAAACACTTTGAGATTCCCTGAGCACTCACATAAAAACAGCCAGATAGTGGTGCTATATAGTCCTCTACAAGAAGTCTCTATCAAAAAGCAGATCCCTTACCTTTTTAAATTCTGAAATTGCAGTCGAACAAATTCTAGCTACTGACATATACTCGTCAATCAGCAAATTTCAGTACTCACTGCAAGCTACTAAATAGCGATGTCCACTTTCAAAGACTACATTAACGTTTACCAATCTTAGAAAACATAAAAAATAACCTAGTCCTAAACTTTAATCTGAGCACTGTTACTGCTGACCCTCTCTGTTCAAACTTGTTTCTGTATGAAGAGACAAAGCAGAGGAAAATATAAATTCTCATTATAGGTATTACCAGTCTTTGCCTCCTTCACTTCCAGTCTTCTTACTCACATGTTCCGTGTGAAGCCTGCAGGTTTTCCTGTTGGATGCAAGAAAGCCCACTGCATGGTGCCAAGAGCTGCCACACACACTATTTCCCTTTACAGACACATTCAGTGACATCTGAGAGAACCCCTTTATAGTTTTCTTTCTCTTCCTTCCTTGTTTTGTTATTTTCCTTTCAAACTACCCTGCGAGGGCTTACCTAGAATCATATTCCACCACCAAGCTCCGCCCAAGTTAAAGGCTATTAAGCTTAAACTGTGAGGTCAATATACTATCTTTCCTTGGTGCTACCTAGGAATATGATCCAGCAGAGCACAACCAAATTACTTTATACAAGAAACTTTTGACTAAGAGGCATTCAGAGCCCAAGTACAACAAAATATACTGACAAAAATCAAATTAAACCAGTTAAGTTAGATCCATGACCTTAGGAGAAACATGAAATATTACAATCATATGTACTTTCACTTCAACCAGTAATGGAAAATTAAAATTGAATGATATGGGGGAAATGTCACACAAAGACAAACGATTAACAACAAACTTAGTAAATGCTTCTCCTCCAACCTACCAGTTATGATCTTAAGCCTTAGGGTTATGAGACATTTATTATGGGGCACATCTCTATACCAGATTCTATTAAGGTGCAGGTTAGAGCAGGTGTGTTTTACTCTAGCGATTCACGGCACATCCCTTTCGTTATATCCCAAGTGTTAACACTGTTCCCTCTGAATTTTAATGTTCTAATGGATGACGGGCTAGTTGTACTTCAAAAAATATTTAAGAAAATGTACCACTTTTGCAACAAGCTGTATCTGTAGTTAGGAACAATGCTTGCAAAAGCAAAAGTGAACAAACACAATAAACTGTTGAAACTGAAAAACTGTTAATGTGGAGGAAAACCACCTATTTAAAAAGCTCAGCAAACTGTGAGCAGGATAAAGATTTTATAGATGAAAGACTACTTAAAGAGCTCTACAAATATATACCCTAATCACAATTAAATTCCACAATCGTTTATTCATAATTCTCATATGGTTAAATTCAGGAGGAATGGCTAAGTTGTTATCGTTAGTTTGCTTTGTCAACACAAGCCGTTTCTAAGGTTTGAGCAAGCAATAATGGTTTTGGCTTTACTTGCCAGAATGACGTTAGTTTAGGATCTGCCTACAGCTGCTGGATCCAAGTTAAGTCAGAAGGCTGCTGAGGAACATCTCATCCTGGGAATCCTCCAGGATTAGACTTAGGTTTAGCATGTCAAGTTTATAACTGAGAAGGACACAAAGTAAAGGAAAATTCTCTTTGTAATACAAACTTTATATTAAAAATGGCAATGGTGAAAGCCACATGTATGTTCAGTCTGACAGAATAAAGCCTAAAAGCTTAGCCCTCCTTTGCTCCAATTTTGCTACTCTAGGACACTCTTTAATAAATTGCCTCACAGGAAGGCCCAGAGTGTGGCAGTACCCTCAAATTTGGAGGATACCAAGTTTTCCAAATGAGTCACACAAGTGTATGACACAATATTAGACCAACCTACTGTTTTAGGATGATTCTGCGGGCAATTAAGTTCTGTTCGAGCATCTAAGGACAATGTGTTTTAATATAGTGTCAAGGTACTTACCAAATTAAACAAAAAGTTAATATAAATGTGTCATCCAAAACAGCATAATGCAGTGATGCTCTAAGACTTACAAAATAACTTAGTTTTACAGTACGTCAACATGATTCAAAAGAAAATGTGAATACACACAATATCTGACTAGGTCAAACACTTACTATCAAGTTTAAATAACTGATAAAGTATTTTGGTAAAGTGCCCACATTGAGAGCAGTTAAAAAAGCAGCCCCTATTTTCTACAGAAAAATAGTGACAGTGAAGAACTCATCACATTCTCTGAATACTACACTGCACTCACAAATTCTGGAGAGTGATACCCTGGACACACAGCTTATTTCACATTAGTGAACAAATCTAAAATTTTTATAATAAAGTTCTGACTTTGGGCCAGAAGATAAAATGTCCCATATATACATATATTACAAATCCCAATTCTTAGCCTCTGAAGTTTAGTTCTAAAAATGGCTTTTTGACTTGTCTTTAAAGTTTAAAAAGGAAACAGTGTGCAATACATTTGTATTTGCGCTTCTGAATTAAACAGTATTTATTAAACGACAAAAAAGCCTAGGATAGTATACATCTACTTAGATTATGAACATGACCTTTGGGTGTTCATGAGAACCAGTTTAACTGTCCCTCATCTTATGAGCAACTTTATTCTGTAAGTTACCCAGGAAATGTATCTAACCATCTACAAAAACAGAAATTCGAACATGCACTTTACAAATCATGATCTCATTTACCTGCACATTCTTCCACAAGACAGGTATACATTAAAAAATATTGCTCAGAAACATAAAAATATATATTATCTCTTTCCTTTACCATTTAGGCATATAAATATTTTACTGAAGAAGATGTATCATTCAACAAACAAATGCAAAAACTGCTTTATATAAAGTGTGGTTCTCTGCTATTTAGCAATATAAAATATAAAATGAGTACAATATAATTAGCTAATAAAGAGCTAAATTCAAGAGATTTGCAAACCAATACAGCAGTGAACAGTCCCTTATACAAAAGTCCATTAAGGAACAATCAAGTCAATTTTGTAACAGGTTACATAAAAATCAGGGCCAATAAATGCATTATAAATGCAAAAAAGAGCACTGCTTCATCAGCACATTCTTCAGTCTTGTCTGGACTAGATGCCAAACTTACTGTTCACTTTTCGGTTCATCCTGTTTTCCATTAAGCTCTTGATCAACTCTGGTTAATGAAAAACAATATAGATAATAAGACACTAGCAAGTGAACAGTTTTCTTTTAAAAATTGTGACTATTTTTAGCATAGAATATTATTCTGTTAAAAACAAAGCTTTGCAAAGAAGCAGACATAGTAAAAAGGTTACCAGACATTTCCCCAACCATGAAAGGTAATTTTTAAAGACAAGAGGACACTGGCAAGAAATGTGACTGTTGTTTCCTCAAAGACTATAATATACTTTACGTACAAATGCCCATAAACTTTACTAAAAGTTCAAACTATAACAAGTATATTAAAATCTTGGAGCCATAGCATGGCTGGGGCAGGGATGTAAGTGATGAGAAAGTGGCAGGAAAAACTCCCTCAAAAATGATTCTGTTAACCGAAATATTAAAATGATACCAATCCCACCAATTGATCAATGTTTTTAAATTCAGTGATAAAAATGCACATTTATAGAAATCAGAATTATTGTCTAAAATTTACTAGTACACTTAGAATATAAATGCCTTTCACTTATTTTGATAGTAAGAAGCCATCGAATTTAATAATCAGAAATATCCAGAGGTGGTTAAAAATCTGCCTCGATTAGTAGTGTGTTGCACAGAGATCATATCAAAATTTAGGCAAGTGGAGATTAGAATTATGTAATTACCACACAATTATAAACAACCCTTTAAAGAAGATAATGTACCATAGTCTATTACATTTGTACTAGTTGGAATTACTGATGGAGGGGAGTTTAAAACAATTTGATATATAAAGATACTTTTCATTACTATGTTTACATTACTATGATCATCACCACTCATTACTAGGATCACGTGAACATTAGTAAATGAGCCCGAAAAGTCTTGGTCTGTGGTAAAGCCAGATTAACAACATTTAAAAACATTTTTTTTTTTTTTAATATGCTGGTACCAAAAATTTGAAAGGTACATATTCTTGGTAAGGCTTGCAGTATACAACCAATCTTTTCAAAATGTGAAATACCCTTAAGAACGAATTTCACAATTACTTCACTTTTAAACTACATTCAAACACGTTAACAACTGTTATCTCTCCCTGGCCATACTTGGCACTGAGGAACTGTTTGGAAGAAACATCTACAACATTTAAAATTCCTATACTTCCACACTCAGTTTTGAAACCCCATTATTACCAGTACTCATCATAGGGATTTCACCTTAAGTAAGCTCCTCCTCATACAGCCTCTGTGAAATGTCTTAAAATATGCTCCTTTATCTTTAAAACTTTAATGTTACCATTTTCAAGCTGACAAGAATTCATTATTTTTTAAGAGTAAAAAAACTTTGTACAAAAAAATAAGGAAGTGCCTGAAAGATACATGTAATGATTCTATCAAGGTTAAACAGAAGTTTTTAAAAGAGAAAACAAACAAACAAACAAACAAAAAAAACAAGATAAAATAACAAGTATAGTTCTACTATTTTTCTGATGCCTAAATTCTACGTAACTGAATACTAAGAACTTTGTAAAAAGCAGATTTTATCAACAAAGGTAATTCATTTTGAAATCCATGAAGCAACTGGCTTCAGTATACAATTACAGATTATATTTTTAATTTCAGTTATCTGTCGGGCAAATGTACACTAGTGCCTAGAAAAAAAAATTAGCGAGATCTAAAATTACTGTTCACACCTTTATGTTCAAATGTTTGTTAAACTGTTAAGTGTCATATAAAAACGTAAAGCTATGATTCCGTCACAAGGTCAACGGAATTCTTGCTCATCAACAGAGTCAAAATGTCCTCAAAGTTAAGAATGTTTCAGTTCCTTATAACTGGTTCCTTAGAATGGTCAAAGTGATAACTACATACAAATTTCTCACCCTAACTCTTAAGACACTTCGTATTAAGACAGTTTTGCTAATATGTCATTATTTTTAAAAAATCCATTAACAAGTTACCTCCAAATTCTACACTGTTCTAAATTAGTATATAAAATGGTAATTATTTTATACCCTTGCCTTTCATGTTCTATGCCAAGATATTAAGAGCTAATAGTTTGTTATGCTCAAAGCAGAAGTATTCAAAATTAAAGATGGAAAGCAGAGTATTTAACTATTAAATGGTATACTGAATTTTAGGTATTTTATTGTATGTAGGATTTGACTGGTTAGCAGGCCATTTATAAGCATACAGGGAAATCAATGTTGGTTAGCCAAAGAATATGTACATTGCAAATATAATCATAAACCCCAGGGAAATAGATCGATTCCTTAAATAAATATATATATTTATCAAAACCACTAGACATGTAAAGAATATGGTGAAACAGATAAAGTCTTAGAGGTAATTGGTTTTTCAAATAGTATTCTTAGCAATTTCTCTGGTTTTGTCATCAGTATACATATACCAAAAAGGAGTGAAGAGGGACTGTGGCCTTTAATTCCTAATTGGCATTATACATGGTGTTAAAACAGGGTGAATCCAAGCCATATTCAGCATCAGGAATTTTAGATTCACTCTGTACTTGGATTCTGGGGTATGTTTATATTTACAGATGCTATTATCTTTGTCTACAAGCTAACCAACCAATAAGGAAGAGTTAGTCTGTGCAATGCAAATGGACTAGTCTAGATGCAACCCAGTCAAGGTGTGCATATACCTTTTTTGTTTCTTTTTTAACTTTTCTTCTTCATACCTTGGTAGGGAAGAGTTATTTTAGTAAATATACATGTTATGAAGAGGAACAAAAACTCGAAAAAAAGGCACTGACAATAAACTCATATAAGACTGCAGGCAAAACCAAAAATACTTAATACACTGTGGAGAAAGTCAAAACTGACCTAAGAAATCTGGCTTTGACACATTAAATGGACTAAACTCAGATTAGCAAAACAAAAAACTTTTTTCTACATGACAGCAGTGTGATACCCAAGTATTTATGTTAATAGCCTTCTACCAAATCCTTATAAAAGTTATAAAGAAGTGAATGTGGTAAACAGAATATATTCCAGCCACTGGAATGTACCAAGGTTAGGCTGATAAAAACAATACTGTATTTCTCCAGTGACAGGATTATTCAATGCCATGATGAATTTCCTCAAATTTGGACAGCAGCATGTTCCAAGTCTGCAGAACGTTCTTTAGTACTGACCAATGAAGAAATCAACTCTTAAGATTGCAAAGTCTTTAAAAATGAGAATTAATCACAACTAGAAAAATACTTCCTACTTCTTCAACTGACAGCCTGAAGAAAATGGTGACTAATGGAGAAGGTGTTGGAAAATGGCTTCTTTCCCTTTTCCTTCTTTACAAAAACAAGAGCAGTTACAAAATATTTATAATACAGGAAAAAGAGTGTGTATTGAAAAATATTTACCTGTTGCATATCAAAATATAAAAATCCAATATAATTAAAGAAATAAAACAAAACATACTGTTTTATGCATTCTGGTATGCCAACATATTCCATGGGGACAAGTTCCGCTAGTTCTGCCAAATTAAAGACGTATCTAATTTTTTGGCTGAATTTTGAGCTATGGAAGAAAATAAAAATAATTACCTCAATATTCTGACCAACAGAACTGACAAATTCATGCAAGGAGTTTGTGTTTTTGTTTCTAGTTTTGTTTTTTTTTTTTAAAGTCAATGGCTCTCAGAAAATTACCTAATAAAGGGTCTTGTAACAGCTAGAAGTGTTCTGATAAACCATGAGGGATGTACAATGATTAGTGATTTTAGATTTTTCCGTAACCTGGAGTTAAAAAAAAAAAAAGAAAAAGAAATAAAAATTTAAAAGCTCTACAAATTCTACTGCTGGAAGAAAAGGTAAGACATCAGTAAGTATGTACAACTTTATACAAAAAACCCCCTCATCCATAAGTTCATTTAGATGGGATATTCTTATAGACAAGAAAATGCACTCTTGAATTCTGATGGTCACTCCTACTACTGAGATGAACTTTAGTCCACTTGGCTAAATTTATGTCCATCCACAGTATAGCCTGTCATTAAATGTCTCCTAAAGATATATTCACTTTAGGATTCTATCAACCAGGGGTAGAGGTCAATATGGAATACAGAGGTAAATTGTTTTCATTTTTCAGGAGAGGAGGGAACTGGTACTCATTTCTTTGACACTATGAAAGGCACTGTGCAAGCAGAAAGCTGGACGTGAAGATCACCATAGGAACAAGAAATGTAAATCAGATCTAACACATTCTTATGGGGTGTAAAACTCCCCCCTAAGAATTAAAGGCATCATCCTGGATGACTTATAATGACCAAATAAAACCTGTTTTATTAATGCATATTTCACACTTAAATAAAGTGATCATTAGCATTTTTTTTTATCATAAAAACTAGCTCCTGCCATGTTTAGTTATTTAGAGAAACCTATTAATGAGTCTGAGTTCATTAAATTAGTTCAAATTAGCTATAGTCAAATCAAACCAATTGTAGAATCAAAGTTCCTTCCATTCACATGGATGACTAACTCCTAGGAGAACACACTTCTGGAGCTCACTCCAGAGGAAGATTATAGGTGAGCATCTTCAAAATCATAAAACATGCTAAGCACTATGAGTTAAACAAAATTCACAATATATTAAAATAGGAAATGTACTAAGTTTTCCATCCTCTCCCAAAATGTAAATTACAGGAAAATGTTCAGTGTGGTATAAATAAGGAGAAATAAAGAACTATTTTATAAGTTTGTTTTAAGGAATTATTCTTTGTAAAACAGATCGAAACTCATTTCCTTCAGGATATTCTAAGATACTACATTGAGAAAATAGAAATGTGTTATGAAATTAACCAATGTAATTTATGGTGTCTTTAAGTGGCAATAGGAAATAAAATTTAACCTAATAAATCTAATCTAAAAATTATTCAGACTAGCTTTCAATGTGTATTTACAATACCTTCTATCAATTTGCTGATAGCATTTCCTGAGCCATCCCAGACTGGGCATTTTTCTTCGAGTTGTAGCACCATTTAAATAAACTATCATGTAGTTTTCTGCTACTAACAGCTCCAAAGTGCCAATAACATACCTATAAAAACAAATTAAGTTTAAGCCTTAAATATTGCTTTATACTACCAAACTCAATTATCCAAATTATAGAATGTCCTTCCCTTCTCTTAAATGACAGCAAAGCCAATTAAAATTCTAAAACTCCATTGGTTGGGGGGGTGCCTGGGTGGCTCAGTTGGTTGGGGATCCCACTCAGGCCAGGATCCCAGGGTCATGGGATTGCCCTGCATCAGAGGAACCTGCTTGAGATTCTCTCTCTCTCCCTCTCTCTCTCTCTCTCTCTCTCTGTGCCCCCCTTACAGAAGCACACTTCCTCTCTCTCTCTCTCTAAAAAACAAAACAAAAAAAGTTTTAAAATTGCACTAGTCGGTATTATGATTATAACAAAAAAGAGTAATCTTTTAGAAACACATATTTAAGTGTTTATAGATGAAATGACATGATTTCTGGGATTTGCTCCAAAGTTATACAATGGGGAGAGCATAAATTTTGGGGAGGTATAAACTGTTAACTATGGAACTGGGTGATTCATACACAAAGATTCAATATACTTCTTTCTGCCTTTGTATATGTTTGAAATTTTCCACAGTAAGTTTTTTAAGTTCATATATTTTGAGAGAGACTGTGTGTGTGCACAAGAGAGAGGGACACAGAGAGAGAAAGAGAATCCTAAGGAGGCTCCACGCTGTCAGCGCAGAGCCTGAAGCAGGGCTTAATCTCACGGTTCACGAGATCAAGACCTGAGCTGAGATCAAGAGTCAGACACTTGACCAACTGAGCCACTCCGGCACCCCTCCACAGTAAGAGTTTTAAAAACAGCACTAACTTAAGAAACAAAATGATTCTGGAGAAATATAACAGAACTTAGTTCAGTTACATTTGGCTTCTTGGGAATAAATGCAGTTTAGTCATATGATTTTGAGATCAAAGCAATTTCTTTACACTTAATGTATCCTCAAATATAAATAATAAAGAAGCTGGAACAGATCATTTGAAATATCCCCTCTGGTTTTAAACTGACAATTTTTCTGCTGAGTTGGAAAACAAATAGTTGCATAATGCCAAAGAATAAGGACTTAACCAGGATGGGGATATTTATAATCTTTTCCCAGTTAAAGTTCACCTTCTTGAAATGGAGATCTAATTAACCCAAAATTCTTCCAAATATTTTTGTGAAGATACACTTACTTAAAGAGATTGTCCATCAGGTATCGATAGTTGGGTTGACCACTTTCAGGCATAAAACATACAGCAAACACAACAATGGCATTTAATCCATCGCCATAATATCCTGGAAAAGAAATCAAAGAAAATCGCTAGCATGATTTTACTTTTTCAGAGGAAATCTGTACAGTTGACAGATTATAGTGATTCACTTTCCACAAGTTTTTGGATCAAAAATCCTGGTTTCTTATTAAATCCCCTCTTCTCAAAACAAGTGCAATAAAATCTCAAGAGGAAAGGGTGGGCATAAAACCAGAAACCCAATTAAAATAGCATAATCAGAAAGCCAGACTTATTTTAGCAAATAGACATATGTGATATAATCCAAGCAGACATAATACAAAAACATCTGCAATAAAACAATCTTAAGCAATTTATGGTTAAAGTGGGTGCTTCTCAAAAAATAGTTTTACAGTCAACAATACCTAGCATTTTGTGGATTTTAGAGAGGATTAAAAACTAAGAAAAGATTACATCTCTGACAATTCTAACAGAAGAAAAAGTGTTAAAATGTGTATGTTTATTAAAATGTGTATGTTTATTATAATCTCTAGATATTAAGCTGTATCCAGTAACAAACTGTTTTGCTTTAACTTTCATTTCTATTGTTTACAAACACACGCTGAAAAGGTTTAAACATTTCAAGTACCTTAGCATCTTCAATATCTTTCTTAATCTCAGTCACAAAACACATTGTGATAATTCAGTAGGATAAAATGGCCCTAATTATTTTCCCCTAATCCAAATAAAGCACTATTTCTGAAAGATATTAGGTTTAAACCATAAGGCAGGTCTCACAACTTGTTTCCCATGAACCAGCTGAATTAATGCAAGTCTGTAGACTTCCTGATCCAGATTATCCTGTTTTCTTCATCTGAATAAGATTAAATTAGGTGGAATAATGTAACTGCAAATATTCAAGTGATTTGTTTTCAGATGAATGAAGACTATAGAAATAAGGAAGGGAATGCATTTGGTAGAGAGTAAATTAAGTAGAAATGATTTTACATAAAAAAACCCAATCGGCTTAACCTGTGTGGTCCCTTTCCTGCATTAGGATTTCAGGTAATATGACATGTTCTAGAGAGTGACTTGCATTTTTTTTTTAATGTTTATTTTTGAGAGAGAGAGAGAGAGAGAGAGAGAGACAGACAGACAGAGCACAAGCAGGGGTGGGCAGAGAGAAAGGGAGACACAGAATCCGAAGCAGGCGCCAGGTTCTGAGCTGTCAGCACAGGACACGACATGGGGCTCAAACTCATGAACCGTGAGATCATGACCTGAACCAAAGTCAGATGCTCAACAGACTGAGCCACACAGATGCCCCAGGAGTGAATTGCATTTTGACTACCATTAACATTCTGGCACTATTTACAGCGTGTAAGTAAACTTCTGTACATGGCACAGATGGATAGAAGTTATAATTGTACTTCCAAAGCTTTTCCTATTTGACTTGTGATTTCTTAAGGATCAAAGCCTTATATTTTTGGATATTCCACAAATATGCAAAGTTGGTGCTCCGTAAGAATGTGGAATGAATTAGTTCTGTACTTTATGGTAAAGCTACAGGATTTGTTTAGGGCTTTAAGTAACACCAGGTTTTACTTACACAACAAAAAGACTAGTACAAGAATGTTCACAGCAGTTTTAATCATAATAGCCCAAACTGGAAACAACTCACACAGCCATCAAAGGAAAAGTGAATAAGCCAATTGTGGTCAAACCACACAATGAAGTATCAATTAGCAATAACAAGGAATGAACACTAGACACGTGCAACAATATGGATGAATCTTCAGAATATGCTGAGCAAAAGAAGCAGACACAAGAGTGTATACTATATGATTCTAGTTACATGAAATTCTAGAACAGGAAATGTCATGGGGACAGACATTAGAATAGTGGTTACTGGGGAGAGGGTATTCACTGGGAAGGAGTATGAGAGAATTTTGGGGGCAATGAGAAGTTCTATCTGTCTAGAGGTGTAGGTGATATGGGGATACATGGTTACATGGGCATTTGTCAAAACTCACTGAATCTTACATTTCAGATTAGAGCACTTTTAAGTGAAAAAGTCAGAAAGAAGAAAAACAAATACTGTATGATATCACTTATATGTGGAATCTAAAAAAGCCAAACTTAGAGACTAGAATGGTGGTTACCAGGGACTAGGGGGAAAGAGAAGACGCTGGTCAAAGGGTACAAACTTCCAGTAATATAATGAATAAGTCCTAGGGATCTAACGTGCAGCATAGTGACTACAGTTAATAATACCCTATTATGTACTCGGAAGTTGCTAAGAGAGCAGATCATAAATGTTCTCACCACAAAAAAGAAATGGTAATCACTATGCAATATGTATTGTATCAGATCAACAAATTTTACACCTTAAACTTACACGATGTTATGTGTCAATTATAGATATCTCATGAAGCTGAGACCAAAAAAAAAAAAAAGAAATTTGCAAATGCTACAAAAAAGGATTACGGCATTTCACTGTATATAAATTACAAACGGGTAAAAAGATGAGAAAGTCTCAATTTTGGGGGGGTGTCTAGGAAGAGAGTGGGAGGAAAACAGTTTTTGCTGTACACTCTTGTACCTTTTGAACATACTGTGTGCGTCTACTAATGATTTTTAAATGTGGTTTTATCCTTCTACTTCAAACCTGTTATATTTCTAAAATGACATAAAAATTACCAGTTACAATTTTTAACTCAAGGGAGAGCTTCTTTAAGCATTTACATTTCTGATATTGCACTAAAAAATATGAACAATCTTTGATTGCTCTTACCTCCGTGGCTGATAACTTTTTTATAGGGTTCAATTGCCTTCATATCAACCCTGTGGTCCTGTTCTCCAATTCTGAACATACGCCAGCGTCGTCCATCTTCTTTTTCCTCTGCTGCTGTGTATTCGGTAATTGAGCCTTTCCTAATAATTTCAGTAGTTTTGGGCTTTGGAAGATCATCTGTCAAAATAAAATGTTTTTGAATCACAAATTGTTACTTATAAATAACAAATAAAAATAAAATTGCATGTTAACCACTTTACTATCTAATTAGACTGTTCAGAGAATTTTTCATTATACCTTCTGTGGAATTTTTAAGTGTTTCTTCTACAATAGAGGAAAAGGCTTCTTGCTCTTCGTATGAGGCCATTTTATGCTTTTGGAAAACATGGTTAACTCTTTTTGTATTGCTTAATTCAGAAAGCACCTAATCACAGTGCAGTGTATATTCATGAGTCCAAAAAAGATAATTCACACAACCATCAAAATCTTAGCATACTGGCCTTACAATACTGTTCTAGATTCTATTTACAACATTGTTCTTGGTAGTTACCACTATAGGTTATTTACAGTAACTATCTGAGAGCAAACTGGTTTTTGTTATTGAGCACATAAATTACTCCCCAAACATTGTAATACCAGATAGAAAGTGGTTAACTAGTCAATGATTATTTCTCATTTGATCAATTTTATTAAGCATATATTTACTGAAAAAATTCTGACGTGTACATGCAAAAGTCTATTTGGAATTGACATTAGCTAAAGCAGAAGCACCAATGATTAGGTGTAATTTATATTTCAAGATTGCATTTTAGTGGATTTTAAATGAAGAAATGATTTTCAAAATTTTAGTATCATAGTCCTTACCAAAAGATGGGGGAGGGGGAACCTACTGCATGTTAGTTGTTTGTTTCCAAGATAAAGCTGTTAACGGAAAATATCCTTCCAGGAAATGACTACAGCAGCATTAAAGAAAGAAGAGACAAAACACATAGGCAGAAAACTATTTCAGTATCTTTTAAAAAAAACTGCTATAACTGGACTGCTTAGTGAACCAGTAAAACAGGGAAGAAAAAAGGAACAAAGATACAGCATATCAAGGATCTTACTCTTTACTTCAGATAAGACACATAGTGCCGAACACTGCTTTGAAATGAAAATCATTCTAAGGATGAAACCCACAAACAACTATATAAAGATACTGTACACAGCAATTACGTCATTAAAGAAAGCATCCAAAGCAACAGACATGCCAACTCCTTTGAATTCTAAATAACTAATAATCAGGAATATAAAGTTTGAAGACTAAGAGTATACATAATTCAAGCTGGTTGTTTATACAGTGTAGGCAAACCTAATTAAAAAAAACTCCCTTCAAAGCTCCCTCTCTGCAAATCCTTAATTACTTGTAGCATATTCCCTAAATTACATGTCTCTTCAAAGCTTTTCTTGCTTAGATTATTGACTGAATAAAAGAACATGCCATAATTATCAAGCGATATTTTGGAAGCAACATGAGAAAACATAACTTTACAATACTGGGCAATTAAGAAAAAAAAAATTAAGCCACCTGTGTAATCTACTAAAAACAGTTTTGAAACATAAGAATATTCAGCGTTAGCAGTACTTCACATCTTAGTAACAAATACAGTAGGAACTTTAAAGAATAACATGATATTTCAACAAAATCCCTTCGTCATTGATTTTGGGTTCATGCTCAAGTTTTAAGTTTTTCCAATTATCCTAATACGAAACTGCTACTCAAAAAACACATATGCATACAGAGACAAACATTTATTAATAAAAGTTAGATAAAAACAATAAAGCATTTACCTTCCCACTCAAATTCATTACTGTTCTCTGATGGCGTGTCTAAGCCATCTAAGTCAATCTCTCCACTTTCATCCAAATCATCTGACAGCACAGAGCCATCACTAGGATCCAGGGTCAGGCTAATGTCTGGGGCCATGAGTTTCTTTCTCACCTTATTTCCATTAAGTTCTAGTGAGCATGGAACGGGTAAAAGAAAAAAAAAGGTGAAAAATAGATTAGATGGATTGTTTACATGCTCAAGTTGAGTAAGAGAACAATTTTAATCACTTCATTCTTGAGGAAAATTAACATTAATCAGACACAATCCCAAAGCATTAATTTATGAACTTTGGATTTTGATCATTATTGTTTCTACATCATGGCAAGATGACATACTCCAACAAGGATATATCTTTTTAAATAACAGAGGCAGATCTTACAACCAACTCTTACTACTAAAAATGAACTCCTCTCAACTTTTTATTGTAGAAATTTCCAAAAACCAAGGGTAGGTCTTTGGAAAGTTATAATTTCCAGAGCATTCTAAACACACTTTAAACATTCAACTCATTCTTTGGCTCCCTATAATAGAACAAAAAGTGAGTATATATATATATTTTTTTTGCTTGACAAAGAAATGTGTTAAAAAATAGCACAAAGCCTATCATTTCATTGAAACCAAAATGTCAAGTTCTTACCAGGCTGGCTCTCTGGTCCAGTTACAGCTAATATATCTGCTTCCATACTATCATCCTCTGGTAAAGGTCTAGAAGACAGACATAATTTTTATTTCACAAATTAAAAAAAATTTTTTTGAAGTTAAAAGAACTATTAAAAATATAGAACCAATTATGTGGAAAACTGAATAGAGTGGTTTCTTAAGCTTCAGTAATTTACAAACCACTTTTAAAGAAAATTTCAGACTGTTGGAGATGACTTACATATTTAAATAAATAACACATAAAAGTAGATACAAATTCCTTATCTAATTCCTCTTGAATACAACTATAAAACAATTCTAAAAATTATAAACAACCTAAAAAATATATAATTCAAATGCAGGAATTTAATGTGACATATGACACAATGGGTGATGAAGGTAAATTGTCCCTCACATGGGAGGATGGTGATGATGGCTACAATTCTTTTGAGCTTAGTATTTCTACATTACTATTATCCCCATGTGTTATGCAATGGCTTGGTATTCCCACCAGCTGTCCATATTCCCACTGCTAAGGGACCTTTCTATGCACTGGGATGGTCTTCTAACCAGGAAGGTATGGAAGCATCATTTACATAGAAGATCTGCCTCTGCCCTTTTTCTCTTAACCCAGCTGGTGTCAATACCATTGTAAACACAAATGCAAACATATCAAGGTAGCTGGCTAGATGATCTAAAAAAAAAAACAAAACCTTATTTATTTAATAAATTTTTTCTTAAAATAGAAACACAAAAATTTAATAATTCTTACAGACATTTAAAGACTCCCTTCTCCCAGGAACCCCTTAGACTCTAAGAAATACCACATTAAAGCATTTTTTTTAATAATAACAAAAATTTTGAAATTTAAATCTTGAAAACAAAAATGAAAGATTATAGAAAATCACATATATTTAGATAGAATATAAGATACAAGAGAATTCATCTAACTGTTGGACGGGAACTCTCATTTTCTAGTATCAAATGAATACCTTTCAATACTGGGCTGTTTCTTCTTTTTTTTTTTTTTTTTAATGTGTATTTACTTTTGAGAGAGAGAGAGAGAGAACGCGAGCATGAGATGTAGAGGGGCAGAGAGAGAGGGAGACACAGAATCTGAAGCAGGCTCCAGACTCTTAGCTGTCAGCACAGAGCATGACACAGGGCTTGAACCCACGAACTGCAAGGTTATGATCTGAGCCAAAGTCGGATACTTAACCGACTGAGCCACCCAGGTGCCCCTCAATACTGGGCTTCTTTAAGAAACTCAATATTCATTTAGTAAGTGACATCTCAATAAAGAGATTTTGAAGTTTTGTTTTAAATTTTCTTTTAAAAGTATTGCTCACATTGGAAAATCTTCATCTTGCCATTCTTCCTTAAGTTCCACACCTTCCATCCTCAGCTTAGATTCAATATCAACTACAAGCTCCTGATAATCCAGAGAGCCAATGTCCTGTGAAAAGAGAAAAATTTATAACAACATATCTTCCATTTTATTTTTTAACCGCTTAAAAGGCATAATAATCTTGTACCTTAGTTCACACCTCCACCCTGGTTGTGAAATCAATTTACTGGGTTTCAACTACCATTAAAAAAAAAAAAAAAAAAAAGAATCAGAATGAAGAACGGTGTGTGTGTGTATATATGTCCACACACATATATATGTATATATATGTATGTGTACATACATATATACATATATATGTGTGTGGACATATATACATACATACATATATATTCATATGTATATATATACATATATACATATATATATGTATATATATATACATACATATATACATATATATGTGTGTGGACATATATACATACATATATATATATGTGTGTGGACATATATACATACATATATATATATATTCTAGCAAAGTAAGTGCTATTTGTAGTAAGGGTATTGTGCAGTGAAAATATTCGTTTTCAGTTACACATATGCATGATGTGTATCCCAGGCTGTGATTTAAAATTTATTAAATATTTTGACCTATGCAGAAAAATTATGCAATTTTAGGGGGAAGGCACAAGGAATAAAAAGTAAATATATTCTCTACTCTAGACCCATAATTTTCTGTCATGTGGATGGAGGTTGATTCTAGAAATCGACAGTAAATCGCATTTACATTCACGATGGCACTAAAGCCAAGTGATATGTGTGCTGTATTTTTTTTTAACTGAGGTATAATTAACATTTTTGAATTGAAGTACAATAAACATGTGTGCTGTTTTCTATATTTCCTCCCGTATAGTTTCAATGCCATAATTCTGGAGGTATTTAAAGAAGGCTGTTTAGTAATTATCCAGTAAATTAATTTTGATTTGCCTCATATCTACACTAAACTTCTCTCATACAGTTCAGCATAAGTTTTCAGACACTTAGTGATATTTCTATTGATGCATCTACATGTGTTAACCTAGGCCATTAAATTTTAGTTTGTCTGAGGAAGGGTGTGGGGCCAACATCCTTATTTTACAAAGTGAAGAACCTAGAGATTGGTTTGGTTGATGGAATAAGAAACAGAGGTTTAAGTATATTATTTAAGAAGTCATAAAGATCAACTGGTTAATGAGTGCAACAAAAACCGACAACTTTAGGGGGAAGAGGTTTAAATGAGTGTTCAGTTGAATTACATTAGACCAAGTCAATAGATGACTAAAGGTATTTTTTGAAAAAGTAATAAAACATGTATTTCTTAAGAGATAGGAAGTATCACTAGAAGTATTAAAAACAAAGCAAAAAGCGGTTGGCCCCAGCAGAAGAAAGAGGGTGAGATGGGGAGAATGACTGATGCATTTCATAGTAAATCCTAAACTATCTGACTTTTAAAATCATGTATATATAACTTTTAAAAATACTTATCAAATAAAACAAAAGGTGACAGTCATTCACATTCAATTCAATTAGTCTTCTAAAACAACATGGAAGGATCTCAAGGATATAATGCTAAGTAAAGTGTCAGTCAGAGAAAGACAAATACGTGGACAAATACATCATATGTGGAATTTAAGAAACAAAACAAATGAACGAAGTAAAAAGAGAGAAACAAAAAACTCCGAGTCTTAAATATAGAGAACTGGTGGGGAGGTGGGTGAGGGATGGGTGAAAGAGGTGAAGGGGATTAAGGGTACACTCATCATGATGAGCACTGAGTCATGTACAGATTTGTTCAATCACTCTACTATACAACTGAAACTGATATAATTCCAGTTAATTATACTGGAATAAATAAAGAAATAAATAAATAAAACAAAGACATGGTTATGGTTTATGGTTGCTTCATGTGCTGTCATTACAACAGTCAAATGATGTACAAAGCTGGGGGCGCCTGGGTGGCTCAGTCGGTGAAGCGGCCGACTTCGGCTCAGGTCATGATCTCGCGGTCCGTGAGTTCAAGCCCCGCGTCGGGCTCTGTGCTGACAGCTCAGAGCCTGGAGCCTGTTTCAGATTCTGTATCTCCCTCTCTCTCTGCCCCTCCCCCGTTCATGCTCTGTCTCTCTCTGTCTCAAAAATAAATAAACGTTAAAAAAAAAAAAAAAAAGATGTACAAAGCTGTACAGAAAAAGCACTGTGTTCCAGAACAACAATAAAACTAGGCAATTTTCTGAAGTGTTAGATTTCACATGGTAAACTAAATTTATATCTCTGCCAAGTTTGAATTCTTACCTCTGCTCAAAGAAAGGTTTCACACATTCTCAAAAGGTTTAAATTTTCGAGGACACGCTTTCAAGTACAGAAAAAATGGCAAATGCTATCTTTTCCTAACATATTTGCTTGGAAAACTCAGTATTTATATATAGGAGTAAGGGATTTTTAACTCTTTGGGAAAACAATGAGCAAGGCAATGTTGAGTAGAGAAGAAAATAAACAGAAAAGGGATACCTACCTTACCAATCTCTTCTATTTAAGACACAGAACTAGTGTAAAAGACCCCAAAATTATGGTCAACAAGCCCAAATACTTAATGCTTATTGCCCTAGAAACTGATGCTCAAGAAGACTGAAACACTCTGTTAATACAGGTTTAAAACTCTTCCAAATTTTTAATTTTTTAAATTAATTTTTTAAAATTTACATCCAAATTAGTTAGCATATAGTTCAAATTTTTAATTTTTAAAATTTTAATTTACTCCTCAATGTTTTCTCAAGTCTTTTATAATCACATTAAAGTGAACTAATATACTTCCTAAATTCAATAATCAGAAAAAGTTTCCATTATTTTGTCTCGCCTTTTTGCCAGGTGTTGGAAAAATACCAGGATGTTCTTGGTGTCTTTTTCAAATATCCCACATACTCAGAAAAATATTTATTTATTTATTTATTTTCTAGTTTTTTCTTTTTTTTTAATATATGAAATTTATTGTCAAATTGGTTTCCATACAACACCCAGTGCTCAGAAAAATATTTAATATCTCAAAAACAAAAGCAGAGACTGAAAGTGCTATCACTATATTCCCAACACCTAGCACAATGCCTGGCACATAAGCCTGTAAATATCAGTTACATGAATAAATACTTAATT